>NW_027045294.1:0-12759 GCF_963576615.1 Watersipora subatra
CTTCTAGCTTCTACTGCGATGAAAGCTGCAACTGTGGATAATGTCATTCCTATTGTACTTCTAGCCTCCACTGTAATGTAAGTAACAACTGTGGATCATGTCATACCTGTTGTACTTGTAGCTTCCATTGCAATGAAAGCTTTAACTGTGGATCATGTCATACTTATTGTACTTGTAGCTTCCAACGCGATGAAAGTTACAACTGTGGATCATGTCATACCTATTGTACTTGTAGCTTCCATTGCAATGAAAGCTTCAACCGTAGATCTTGTCTTACCTATTGTACTTGTAGCTTCTACTGCAATGAAAGCTGCAACTGTGGATAATGTCATACCTATTGTACTTCTAGCCTCCACTGTAATGTAAGTAAGAACTGTGGATCATGTCATACCTATTGTACTTGTAGCTTCCATCGCGATGAAAGTTACAACTGTGGAGCATGTCATACTTATTGTACTTGTAGTTTCCATTGCAATGAATGTTACAACTGATGAATATGTCATACCTATTGTACTTCTAGCCTCCACTGCTATGTAAGTGACAACTGTGGATCATGTCATACCTATTGTAATTGTAGCTTCTATTGCAATTAAAGTTACAACTGTGGGTCATTTCATACATATTGTACTTGTAGCTTCTACTGCGATGAAAGCTGCAACCGTGGAAAATGTCATACTTATTGTACTTGTAGTTTCCATTGCAATGAATGTTACAACTGTAGAATATGTCATACCTATTGTACTTTTAGCCTCCACTGCAATGTAAGTAACAACTGTGGAGCATGTCATACCTATTGTACTTGTAGCCTCTATTGCAATTAAAGTTACAACTGTGGGTCATGTCATACATATGGTACTTGTAGCTTCTACTGCGATGAAAGCTGCAACCGTGGATAATGTCATACCTATTGTACTTCTAGCTTCTACTGCGATGAAAGCTGCAACTGTGGATAATGTCATACCTATTGTACTTCTAGCCTCCACTGTAATTTAAGTAACAACTGTGGATAATGTCATACCTATTGTACTTGTAGCTTCCATCGCGATGAAAGTTACAACTGTGGATCATATCATACCTATTGTACTTGTAGCTTCCATTGCAATGAAAGCTACAACCGTAGATCTTGTCTTACCTATGGTACTTGTAGCTTCTACTGCAATGAAAGCTGCAACTGTGGATAATGGCATACCTATTGTACTTCTAGCCTCCACTGTAGTGTAAGTAACAACTGTGGATCATGTCATACCTATTGTACTTGTAGCTTCCATCGCGATGAAAGTTACAACTGTGGGTCATGTCATACCTATTGTACTTGTAGTTTCCATTGCAATGAAAGTTACAAATGATGAATATGTCATACCTATTGTACTTCTAGCCTCCACTGTAATGTAAGTAACAACTGTGGATCATGTCATACCTATTGTAATTGTAGCTTCTATTGCAATTAAAGTTACAACTGTGGGTCATTTCATACATATTGTACTTGTAGCTTCTACTGCGATGAAAGCTGCAACCGTGGATAATGTCATACCTATTGTACTTCTAGCTTCTACTGCGATGAAAGCTGCAACTGTGGATAATGTCATACCTATTGTACTTGTAGCTTCCATTGCAATGAAAGCTACAACCGTAGATCTTGTCTTACCTATGGTACTTGTAGCTTCTACTGCAATGAAAGCTGCAACTGTGGATAATGGCATACCTATTGTACTTCTAGCCTCCACTGTAGTGTAAGTAACAACTGTGGATCATGTCATACCTATTGTACTTGTAGCTTCCATCGCGATGAAAGTTACAACTGTGGGTCATGTCATACCTATTGTACTTGTAGTTTCCATTGCAATGAAAGTTACAAATGATGAATATGTCATACCTATTGTACTTCTAGCTTCCACTGTAATGTAAGTAACAACTGTGGATCATGTCATACCTATTGTAATTGTAGCTTCTATTGCAATTAAAGTTACAACTGTGGGTCATTTCATACATATTGTACTTGTAGCTTCTACTGCGATGAAAGCTGCAACCGTGGATAATGTCATACCTATTGTACTTCTAGCTTCTACTGCGATGAAAGCTGCAACTGTGGATAATGTCATACCTATTGTACTTGTAGCTTCCATCGCGATGAAAGTTACAACTGTGGATCATGTCATACCTATTGTACTTGTAGCTTCCATTGCAATGAAAGCTACAACCGTAGATCTTGTCTTACCTATGGTACTTGTAGCTTCTACTGCAATGAAAGCTGCAACTGTGGATAATGGCATACCTATTGTACTTGTAGTTTCCATTGCAATGAAAGTTACAAATGATGAATATGTCATACGTATTGTACTTCTAGCCTCCACTGTAATGTAAGTAACAACTGTGGATCATGTTATACCTATTGTTCTTGTAGCTTCCATCGCGATGAAAGTTACAACTGTGGATCATGTCATACCTATTGTACTTGTAGTTTCCATTGCAATTAATGTTACAACTGATGATTATGTCATACCTATTGTACTTCTAGCCTCCACTGCTATGTAAGTAACAACTGTGGATCATGTCATACCTATTGTAATTGTAGCTTCTATTGCAATTAAAGTTACAACTGTGGGTCATTTCATACATATTGTACTTGTAGCTTCTACTGCGATGAAAGCTGCAACCGTGGATAATGTCATCCCTATTGTACTTCTAGCTTCTACTGCGATGAAAGCTGCAACTGTGGATAATGTCATACCTATTGTACTTCTAGCCTGCACTGTAATGTAAGTAACAACTGTGGATCATGTCATACCTATTGTACTTGTAGCTTCCATCGCGATGAAAGTTACAACTGTGGGTCATGTCATACCTATTGTACCTGTAGCTTCCATTGCAATGTATTCGACAACTGTGGATTATGTCATGCCTATTGTACTTGTAGCTTCCATCGCGATGAAAGTTACAACTGTGGATCATGTCATACCTATTGTACTTGTAGCTTCCATTGCAATGAAAGCTACAACCGTAGATCTTGTCTTACCTATGGTACTCGTAGCTTCTACTGCAATGAAAGCTGCAAATGTGGATAATGTCATACCTATTGTACTTCTAGCCTCCACTGTAATGTTAGTAACAACTGTGGATCATGTCATACCTATTGTACTTCTAGCCTCCACTGTAATGTAAGTAACAACTGTGGATCATGTCATACCTATTGTACTTGTAGCTTCCATCGCGATGAAAGTTACAACTGTGGGTCATGTCATACCTATTGTACCTGTAGCTTCCATTGCAATGTATTTGACAACTGTGGATTATGTCATGCCTATTGTACTTGTAGCTTCCATTGTCATGAAAGTTACATCTGTGGGTCATGTTATACCTATTGTACTTGTAGCTTCCATCGCAATGAAAGCTACAACTGTGGGTCATGTCACACCTAATGTACTCGTAGCTTCAATTGCAATGAAAGCTATAACCGTAGATCATGTCATACCTATTGTACTTGTACCTTCCATCGCAATGAAAGTTACAACTGTGGATCATGTCATACCTGTTGTACTCGTAGTTTCCATTGCAATGAAAGCTTCAACTGTGGATCATGTCATACCTATTGTACTTGTAGCTTCCATCGCGATGAAAGTTACAACTGTGGATCATGTCATACCTATTGTACTTGTAGCTTCCATATCAATGAAAGCTACAACCGTAGATCTTGTCTCACCTATTGTACTTGTAGCTTCTACTGCAATGAAAGCTGCAACTGTGGATAATGTCATACCTATTGTACTTCTAGCCTCCACTGTAATGTAAGTAACAACTGTGGATCATGTCATACCTATTGTACTTCTAGCCTCCACTGTAATGTAAGTAACAACTGTGGATCATGTCATACCTATTGTACTTGTAGCTTCCATCGCGATGAAAGTTACAACTGTGGATCATGTCATACCTATTGTACTTGTAGCTTCCATTGCAATGAAAGCTACAACCGTAGATCTTGTCTTACCTATTGTACTTGTAGCTTCTACTGCAATGAAAGCTGCAACTGTGGATAATGTCATACCTATTGTACTTCTAGCCTCCACTGTAATGTAAGTAACAACTGTGGATCATGTCATACCTATTGTACTTGTAGCTTCCATTGCAATGAAAGCTACAACCGTAGGACTTGTCTTACCTATTGTACTTGTAGTTTCCATTGCAATAAATGTTACAACTGATGAATATGTCATACCTATTGTACTTCTAGCCTCCACTGAAATGTAAGTAACAACTGTGGATCATGTCATACCTATTGTAATTGTAGCTTCCATTGCATTGAAAGTTACCACTGTGGATCATGTCATACCTATTGTATTTGTAGCTTCCAATGCAATGAAAGTGACAACTGTTGGTCATGTCATACCTATTGTACTTGCAGCTTCCATTGCATTGAAAGCTACAACTGTGGGTCATGTCACACCTAATGTACTCGTAGCTTCCATCGCGATGAAAGTTACAACTGTGGATCATGTCATACCTATTGTACTTGTAGCTTCCATTGCAATGAAAGCTACAACCGTAGATCTTGTCTTACTTATTGTACTTGTAGCTTCTACTGCAATGAAAGCTGCAACTGTGGATAATGGCATACCCATTGTACTTCTAGCAGCCACTGTAATGTAAGTAACAACTGTGGATCATGTCATACCTATTGTACTTCTAGCTTCTACCGCGATGAAAGCTGCAACTGTGGATAATGTCATACCTATTGTACTTCTAGCCTCCACTGTAATGTAAGTAACAACTGTGGATCATGTCTCACCTATTGTACTTGTAGCTTCCATCGCGATGAAAATTACAACTGTGGATCATGTCATACCTATTGTACTTGTAGTTTCCATTGCAATGAATGTTACAACTGTGGATCATGTCATACCTATTGTACTTGTAGCTTCTACTGCGATGAAAGCTGCAACTGTGGATAATGTCATATATATTGTACTTCTAGCCTCCACTGTAACGTAAGTAACAACTGTGGATCATGTCATACCTGTTGTACTTGTAGCTTCCATTGCAATGAAAGCTTTAACTGTGGATCATGTCATACTTATTGTACTTGTAGCTTCCATTGCGATGAAAGTTACAACTGTGGATCATGTCATACCTATTGTACTTGTAGCTTCCATTGCAATGAAAGCTACAACCGTAGATCTTGTCTCCCCTATGGTACTCGTAGCTTCTACTGCAATGAAAGCTGCAACTGTGGATAATGTCATACCTATTGTACTTCTAGCCTCCACTGTAATGTTAGTAACAACTGTGGATCATGTCATACCTATTGTACTTCTAACCTCCACTGTAATGTAAGTAACAACTGTGGATCATGTCATACCTATTGTACTTGTAGCTTCCATCGCGATGAAAGTTACAACTGTGGGTCATGTCATACCTATTGTACCTGTAGCTTCCATTGCAATGTATTTGACAACTGTGGATTATGTCATGCCTATTGTACTTGTAGCTTCCATTGTCATGAAAGTTACATCTGTGGGTCATGTTATACCTATGGTACTTGTAGCTTCCATCGCAATGAAAGCTACAACTGTGCGTCATGTCACACCTAATGTACTCGTAGCTTCAATTGCAATGAAAGCTATAACCGTAGATCATGTCATACCTATTGTACTTGTACCTTCCATCGCAATGAAAGTTACAACTGTGGATCATGTCATACCTGTTGTACTTGTAGCTTCCATTGCATTGAAAGCTTCAACTGTGGATCATGTCATACCTATTGTACTTATAGCTTCCATTGCGATGAAAGTTACAACTGTGGATCATGCCATACCTATTGTACTCGTAGTTTCCATTGCAATGAAAGCTTCAACTGTGGATCATGTCATACCTATTGTACTTGTAGCTTCCATCGCGATGAAAGTTACAACTGTGGATCATGTCATACCTATTGTACTTGTAGCTTCCATTGCAATGAAAGCTACAACCGTAGATCTTGTCTCCCCTATGGTACTCGTAGCTTCTACTGCAATGAAAGCTGCAACTGTGGATAATGTCATACCTATTGTACTTCTAGCCTCCACTGTAATGTTAGTAACAACTGTGGATCATGTCATACCTATTGTACTTCTAACCTCCACTGTAATGTAAGTAACAACTGTGGATCATGTCATACCTATTGTACTTGTAGCTTCCATCGCGATGAAAGTTACAACTGTGGGTCATGTCATACCTATTGTACCTGTAGCTTCCATTGCAATGTATTTGACAACTGTGGATTATGTCATGCCTATTGTACTTGTAGCTTCCATCGCGATGAAAGTTACAACTGTGGGTCATGTCATACCTATTGTACCTGTAGCTTCCATTGCAAGGTATTTGACAACTGTGGATTATGTCATACCTATTGTACTTCTAGCCTCCACTGTAATGTAAGTAACAACTGTGGATCATGTCATACCTATTGTACTTGTAGCTTCCATTGCAATGAACGCTTCAACTGTGGATCATGTCATACCTATAGTACTTGTAGCTTCCATTGCAATGAAAGGTACAACCGTAGGACTTGTCTTACCTATTGTACTTATAGCTTCTACTGCAATGAAAGCTGCAACTGTGGATAATGTCATACCTATTGTATTTCTAGCTTCCACTGTAATGTTAGTAACAACTGTGGATCATGTCATACCTATGGTACTTGTACCTCCCATCGCAATGAAAGTTACAACTGTGGATCATGTCATACCTGTTGTACTTGTAGCTTCCATTGCAATGAAAGCTTCAACTGTGGATCATGTCATACCTATTGTACTTCTAGCTTCTACTGCGATGAAAGCTGCAACTGTGGATAATGTCATTCCTATTGTACTTCTAGCCTCCACTGTAATGTAAGTAACAACTGTGGATCATGTCATACCTGTTGTACTTGTAGCTTCCATTGCAATGAAAGCTTTAACTGTGGATCATGTCATACTTATTGTACTTGTAGCTTCCAACGCGATGAAAGTTACAACTGTGGATCATGTCATACCTATTGTACTTGTAGCTTCCATTGCAATGAAAGCTTCAACCGTAGATCTTGTCTTACCTATTGTACTTGTAGCTTCTACTGCAATGAAAGCTGCAACTGTGGATAATGTCATACCTATTGTACTTCTAGCCTCCACTGTAATGTAAGTAACAACTGTGGATCATGTCATACCTATTGTACTTGTAGCTTCCATCGCGATGAAAGTTACAACTGTGGAGCATGTCATACTTATTGTACTTGTAGTTTCCATTGCAATGAATGTTACAACTGATGAATATGTCATACCTATTGTACTTCTAGCCTCCACTGCTATGTAAGTGACAACTGTGGATCATGTCATACCTATTGTAATTGTAGCTTCTATTGCAATTAAAGTTACAACTGTGGATCATTTCATACATATTGTACTTGTAGCTTCTACTGCGATGAAAGCTGCAACCGTGGAAAATGTCATACTTATTGTACTTGTAGTTTCCATTGCAATGAATGTTACAACTGTAGAATATGTCATACCTATTGTACTTTTAGCCTCCACTGCAATGTAAGTAACAACTGTGGAGCATGTCATACCTATTGTACTTGTAGCCTCTATTGCAATTAAAGTTACAACTGTGGGTCATGTCATACATATGGTACTTGTAGCTTCTACTGCGATGAAAGCTGCAACCGTGGATAATGTCATACCTATTGTACTTCTAGCTTCTACTGCGATGAAAGCTGCAACTGTGGATAATGTCATACCTATTGTACTTCTAGCCTCCACTGTAATTTAAGTAACAACTGTGGATAATGTCATACCTATTGTACTTGTAGCTTCCATCGCGATGAAAGTTACAACTGTGGATCATATCATACCTATTGTACTTGTAGCTTCCATTGCAATGAAAGCTACAACCGTAGATCTTGTCTTACCTATGGTACTTGTAGCTTCTACTGCAATGAAAGCTGCAACTGTGGATAATGGCATACCTATTGTACTTCTAGCCTCCACTGTAGTGTAAGTAACAACTGTGGATCATGTCATACCTATTGTACTTGTAGCTTCCATCGCGATGAAAGTTACAACTGTGGGTCATGTCATACCTATTGTACTTGTAGTTTCCATTGCAATGAAAGTTACAAATGATGAATATGTCATACGTATTGTACTTCTAGCCTCCACTGTAATGTAAGTAACAACTGTGGATCATGTCATACCTATTGTAATTGTAGCTTCTATTGCAATTAAAGTTACAACTGTGGGTCATTTCATACATATTGTACTTGTAGCTTCTACTGCGATGAAAGCTGCAACCGTGGATAATGTCATACCTATTGTACTTCTAGCTTCTACTGCGATGAAAGCTGCAACTGTGGATAATGTCATACCTATTGTACTTGTAGCTTCCATCGCGATGAAAGTTACAACTGTGGATCATGTCATACCTATTGTACTTGTAGCTTCCATTGCAATGAAAGCTACAACCGTAGATCTTGTCTTACCTATGGTACTTGTAGCTTCTACTGCAATGAAAGCTGCAACTGTGGATAATGGCATACCTATTGTACTTCTAGCCTCCACTGTAATGTAAGTAACAACTGTGGATCATGTCATACCTATTGTACTTGTAGCTTCCATCGCGATGAAAGTTACAACTGTGGGTCATGTCATACCTATTGTACTTGTAGTTTCCATTGCAATGAAAGTTACAAATGATGAATATGTCATACGTATTGTACTTCTAGCCTCCACTGTAATGTAAGTAACAACTGTGGATCATGTTATACCTATTGTTCTTGTAGCTTCCATCGCGATGAAAGTTACAACTGTGGATCATGTCATACCTATTGTACTTGTAGTTTCCATTGCAATTAATGTTACAACTGATGATTATGTCATACCTATTGTACTTCTAGCCTCCACTGCTATGTAAGTAACAACTGTGGATCATGTCATACCTATTGTAATTGTAGCTTCTATTGCAATTAAAGTTACAACTGTGGGTCATTTCATACATATTGTACTTGTAGCTTCTACTGCGATGAAAGCTGCAACCGTGGATAATGTCATCCCTATTGTACTTCTAGCTTCTACTGCGATGAAAGCTGCAACTGTGGATAATGTCATACCTATTGTACTTCTAGCCTGCACTGTAATGTAAGTAACAACTGTGGATCATGTCATACCTATTGTACTTGTAGCTTCCATCGCGATGAAAGTTACAACTGTGGGTCATGTCATACCTATTGTACCTGTAGCTTCCATTGCAATGTATTCGACAACTGTGGATTATGTCATGCCTATTGTACTTGTAGCTTCCATCGCGATGAAAGTTACAACTGTGGATCATGTCATACCTATTGTACTTGTAGCTTCCATTGCAATGAAAGCTACAACCGTAGATCTTGTCTCACCTATTGTACTTGTAGCTTCTACTGCAATGAAAGCTGCAACTGTGGATAATGTCATACCTATTGTACTTCTAGCCTCCACTGTAATGTAAGTAACAACTGTGGATCATGTCATACCTATTGTACTTGTAGCTTCCATCGCGATGAAAGTTACAACTGTTGATCATGTCATACCTATTGTACTTGTAGCTTCCATTGCAATGAAAGCTACAACCGTAGATCTTGTCTTACCTATTGTACTTGTAGCTTCTACTGCAATGAAAGCTGCAACTGTGGATAATGTCATACCTATTGTACTTCTAGCCTCCACTGTAATGTAAGTAACAACTGTGGATCATGTCATACCTATTGTACTTGTAGCTTCCATTGCAATGAAAGCTACAACCGTAGGACTTGTCTTACCTATTGTACTTGTAGTTTCCATTGCAATAAATGTTACAACTGATGAATATGTCATACCTATTGTACTTCTAGCCTCCACTGAAATGTAAGTAACAACTGTGGATCATGTCATACCTATTGTAATTGTAGCTTCCATTGCATTGAAAGTTACCACTGTGGATCATGTCATACCTATTGTATTTGTAGCTTCCAATGCAATGAAAGTTACAACTGTTGGTCATGTCATACCTATTGTACTTGCAGCTTCCATTGCATTGAAAGCTACAACTGTGGGTCATGTCACACCTAATGTACTCGTAGCTTCCATCGCGATGAAAGTTACAACTGTGGATCATGTCATACCTATTGTACTTGTAGCTTCCATTGCAATGAAAGCTACAACCGTAGATCTTGTCTTACTTATTGTACTTGTAGCTTCTACTGCAATGAAAGCTGCAACTGTGGATAATGGCATACCCATTGTACGTCTAGCAGCCACTGTAATGTAAGTAACAACTGTGGATCATGTCATACCTATTGTACTTCTAGCTTCTACCGCGATGAAAGCTGCAACTGTGGATAATGTCATACCTATTGTACTTCTAGCCTCCACTGTCATGTAAGTAACAACTGTGGATCATGTCTCACCTATTGTACTTGTAGCTTCCATCGCGATGAAAATTACAACTGTGGATCATGTCATACCTATTGTACTTGTAGTTTCCATTGCAATGAATGTTACAACTGATGAATATGTCATACCTATTGTACTTCTAGCCTCCACTGCAATGTAAGTAACAACTGTGGATCATGTCATACCTATTGTAATTGTAGCTTCTATTGCAAATAAAGTTACAACTGTGGGTCATTTCATACATATTGTACTTGTAGCTTCTACTGCCATAAAAGCT
Source organism: Watersipora subatra (assembly GCF_963576615.1). NCBI lineage: Eukaryota > Metazoa > Bryozoa > Gymnolaemata > Cheilostomatida > Watersiporidae > Watersipora > Watersipora subatra. Next base: position 10,687 of record NW_027045294.1, read on the forward strand.
GCAACTGTTGAAAATGTCATACCAATTGTACTTCTAGCTTCTACTGCGATGAAAGCTGCAACTGTGGATCATGTCATACCTAGTCTACTTGTAGCTTCCAATGTAATGAAGGTGACAATTTTGGGTCATGTCATACCTGTTGTACTTGTAGCTTCCATTGCAATGAAAGCTTCAACTGTGGATCATGTCATACTTATTGTACTTGTAGCTTCCATCGCGATGAAAGTTACAACTGTGGATCATGTCATACCTATTGTACTTGTAGCTTCCATCGCGATGAAAGTTACTACTGTGGATCATGTCATACCTATTGTACTTGTAGTTACCACTGCAATGGAAGTTACAACTGATGAATATGTCATACCTATTGTACTTTTAGCCTCAACTGAAATGTAAGTAACAACTGTGGATCATGTCATACCTATTGTACTCGTAGCTTCAATTGCAATGAAAGCTATAACCGTAGATCATGTCATACCTATGGTACTTGTACCTTCCATCGCAATGAAAGTTACAACTGTGGATCATGTCGCACCTATTGTACTCGTAGTTTCCATTGCAATGAAAGCTTCAACTGTGGATCATGTCATACCTATTGTACTTCTAGCTTCCATCGCGATGAAAGTTACAACTGTGGGTCATGTCACACCTAATGTACTCGTAGCTTCAATTGCAATGAAAGCTATAACCGTAGATCATGTCATACCTATGGTACTTGTACCTCCCATCGCAATGAAAGTTACAACTGTGGATCATGTCATACCTGTTGTACTTGTAGCTTCCATTGCAATGAAAGCTTCAACTGTGGATCATGTCCTACTTATTGTACTTGTAGCTTCCAACGCGATGAAGGTTACAACTGTGGATCATGTCATACCTATTGTACTCGTAGGTTCCATTGCAATGAAAGCTACAACCGTAGATCTTGTCTTGCCTATTGTACTTGTAGCTTCTACTGCAATGAAAGCTGCAACTGTGGATAATGGCATACCCATTGTACTTCTAGCCTCCACTGTAGTGTAAGTAACAACTGTGGATCATGTCATACCTATTGTACTTGTAGCTTCCATCGCGATGAAAGTTACAACTGTGGATCATGTCATACTTATTGTACTTGTAGTTTCCATTGCAATGAATGTTACAACTGATGAATATGTCATACCTATTGTACTTCTAGCCTCCACTGCAATGTAAGCAACAACTGTGGATCATGTCATACCTATTGTAATTGTAGCTTCTATTGCAATTAAAGTTACAACTGTGGGTCATTTCATACATATTGTACTTGTAGCTTCTACTGCGATGAAAGCTGCAACCGTGGATAATGTCATACCTATTGTACTTCTAGCTTCTACTGTGATGAAAGCTGCAACTGTGGATAATGTCATACCTATTGTACTTCTAGCCTCCACTGTAATGTAAGTAACAACTGTGGATAATGGTCATACCTATTGTACTTGTAGCTTCCATCGCGATGAAAGTTACAACTGTGGATCATGTCATACCTATTGTACTTGTAGCTTCCATCGCGATGAAAGTTACAACTGTGGATCATGTCATTTTTATTGTACTGGTAGTTTCCATTGCAATGAATGTTACATCTGCTGAATATGTCATACCTATTGTACTTCTAGCCTCCACTGCTATGTGAGTAACAACTGTGGATCATGTCATACCTATTGTAATTGTAGCTTCTATTGCAATTAAAGTTACAACTGTGGGTCATTTCATACATATTGTACTTGTGGCTTCTACTGCCATGAAAGCTGCAACTGTTGAAAATGTCATACCAATTGTACTTCTAGCTTCTACTGCGATGAAAGCTGCAACTGTTGGTCATGTCATACCTAATATACTTGTAGTTTCCATTGCAATGAAAGTTCTGACTGATGATAATCTCATACCCATTGTACTCCTTGCTTCTATTGCAATTAAAGTTACAATTGTGGGTCAGGGCATACATATACTTCTTGTAGCTTCTACTGCGATGAAAGCTGCAACTGTGGACCATGTCATACCCATTGTACTTCTAGTTTCCACTGCAATGTAAGTAACAACTGTGGATCATGTTAT
>NW_027045295.1:0-74000 GCF_963576615.1 Watersipora subatra
TATACTTTTACGTGTGCTTTTAGAAGAACAACGTGATGCAAAATTATTTTGCACCCAATCATACATCACTGTTGAATCTGCCAGTTTATTTTAGTTTCAATTATGTTCAGTTTATGTTTTTCTCAGCCCTGTGGCCTGCACTTCATACAGCTAGGAGCCTTGACTGTCAAAATAAAGAGTCGGTGGACCTGTTGATCTTGTAGATGTCTCCATTGGAGTGTGCGATGATGTTGATGATGAGTGATGAGGTACTCAGGTTGTTTGATTAGTGCAGGTGTTAGAGTGTTTGACTACTAAACTGAGTGTCACAAGTGTGAATCCGGTATGAAGCAATATTTTATCCCAACTTCTAACTGTGACTTCAGATAGATGGACATACACACTTTCATTATAACAAAAGCTAGTGGTACCTCGGCAGTCTAGTTTGGTTTGAGAGCATGACAGGAGTGTCAAATAAAAGGGCAGATAATAAGCATATGCACAATAGTTCTAACACATGGAAGGCAATTGGGTTACGCAGTAATTGGTGGGTTGGTCTTGCGGGCTGACAATCACGAGTTCAAATCATTTATGCTGCATTATTTTTTATAGGTCTTATAACCAATATAAATATGTTGACCCCAACATTTGGTGGGATATCAATATCTATTAAGCCCGGTTCCAATATATGCCGCAAAGCACCGGCAACAGCACCGGCAACAGCACTGCAGGCTATCAGAGATGAATTGTGAACCTACACGCCGGGTACCGCCGGTAGTTGCCGGCAGTCAACGCAAGAGTTTAGAGCTATTCAAATTTTGCGAGAGCCGCAGGCAAAACCTTCTCAAAGTGCACTGTACAGGTAAAGGTCAGCATTATCGAAACAGCATAGCGAGCGAACATTCTTTATTCGGTTATTAGCGATGCAGCTTTATGTGAACAGAAGCCACCGGAGCCTAGCGTCGCAAACGATTTGCTGCACATTATTACCGCCGGAGTCTCGCAGCCGATATGGGAAGCAGGCTTTAGGAGCACATGCTTTCTGCAGGCTCGTAATGTAAACATTATTTTAAAGCTAGTTGATTTTCTAAGTTTTGGCAAAGATAAGCAGGTAACAATAGCAAAGCAAATACTTATTAACCAGAGCATATAATAGAGGTGAGTGCTTACAATACGGGCTGTTCTTGCTACTCAACAAGGGTTTCTATATACATGAAGCATCATCAAATTTATCAACAACAATGTGACTGATGGGTATTACTTGTAATATTTACTATAATAAGAACCATGTCTGTCTGTATAAAAGCGCAGGGTTACATTTGAAAAAAGATTATATCACGCAGGATATGAACTCGCAGCGTTCTGCATCAATACCATGTGTGCTTCTTGTTCACCTTCCAGTAGTTTAGAATTATTGAGTATAGATGGTAGAGTAATTGTTTGTATTTTATTGGCACACATGATGATCTCTTATAGCTTACTAGACTGCCAGAGCCCTAGTTATTAATAAGGTAACAAGTTAGTCGGTGTGATCTCCTCCTGAATCCAAGTGACTAACTCTGGAGCTCATTGGTAAGATCTGTTGACTAGGTTTCCAGAATTATTCAATACATTGAAATTGGTAGCTATTCAAATTGATATTGAAATTCAATCATTTTGGTAAACATCTAATATTTAAAGGAACATATGGCAGTTTATGAATTTCTGCATGTGAACCGCAGCTGAACATGACAAGGTCGAATGTATGAACACATGCCAGACACAGTAGGAGAATAGTTGGGTCACCACATTTTTCTTGTAGCAGTGAATGAAAACCAGCTGTTAGTAACTAAAACAGTAGAAATAATTTTATGTCACTTTGGGTTTTCCTATCAATTAATAGTATTCAAGCACTGACTCATTGCAACAGGCTCTAGCCGTGCCCTTTTTGAGGCTAGCAAAACATTAATAACTAAATAAGTAACGTTTTTGTTTTTATAACGATACAGCATCCTGATGGAGTCATCTACTCCTTTTATAAAGAAATTTCAAGGTGAGTGTATGAAATCATAAAGTGCACCTAGTTACCATTTTATTTTTAGTTATAATATTTATATCATCTCCAGTAACTGTTACCGTTTGTGTCCATTCACTAATTCTGGTACTCTCTGGAGCCAGAGGTTTTAGCTAATAGCTAAATACTATACCGTCTTATGGTATATTTTATTTTGTTATATTTCTTGTGCATGCTGTATTATTGTTTTATCAGATAAATTATGTGTAAAGTTTTCACCATATTCTTGAATATTAATGTAAGTCATTTTACTTATTTATTTCATTCATTTTATTTATATTAAAGTCTCAGCTCAGAGTATGTTGAACAGTTAAATCCTGATAAATTGTAGTTACATGGTAATCTATAAATATGCTGAATTTCTGACGCCAGAGCAAAGAGGGGCAGTGGGAATACTCCTCATGCATTACTCTCACATGGTATGGAAAAACTCAGTCTAAGTGTAGGGCCATGCAAGCTGCTCACAGGTTTAAATACTTGCCTTCCTTTATAAAGCCGCTGACAGTTACCCTATCAGCTGCTACACCTAGTCTGATGTCAAGGTCAAAGATTAAACATAATATTTTTTTATGTAATTCAAAATTCTTTACAGCAGTCAGCATGCAAAGATCCTGGTCAGCTGTGTGATGTCGGCAGCAGTTCAGCTCTAACCTGAGTCATTGTTAATAACTTATGCTGACCCAGTGACTCTTTTTTAGTTGATTAGCAACCCATTCGTATGTTTGAATAGCAAAATTGTTCAGCCTGTTCAGCTATTGATAGCCTGTTTTCTTTACCCGAGCTATTGAGGGTCTAAATATCTAGTAGTCAGGTGCTGATGATGTATAGAGCAAATCTTGGCTAACATTTGAACAAGCAAGTACCATGTCAAAGTTATACTGCAACATATAGACAAGAGAGTGAGAGATGTAGTAAGAACTTCAACAACACAGTTTAATGGTAGACTTATAGTTGAGGTAAATAATATATTACTTACTCTTTATTCATAGGAATATATGAAAAAACTGAGCTAGTAATAATATTAGTCACTTTTCTTACATGCATAGAGTTCACTTTTATTATGTTCTACAATCCTTTATATACAGTAGTTCTGTTAAATAAGGAACATTCCAGAAGGAAAGTCATGTGATCAATAAATATTATCATTATATAACTCTGTTGGCTCTTTTATACTACAGTTGAATTGTGAAACCACGCCATGAATATTTACAGTGCGTTTAAATCCTATATTTACATACCAAGATACATACCAAGATAATCTATAGAAACACTAAAATTAATACTACTTGTTTATGTGTATAATACAAAAACAATATATTGTTTTAAGACAGTTTCCGGTATTGGCAATAATATGTTATTACATAATTGTTGCAGATGTGCAGATCATGTACAATGATATATGATCATTAAAGATGTGTGTATCATGGGTATAAATGTATTTTTATAATATATTTTGGATGTTGGAGTCGTTAACATTGAATATTTCACAAAGAATATTTCCATATTTACTATTTACCATTTTTAATATCACCACACGCTCTCAGTATGGAGTGCCTTGGAACGGGAGGATTCTCCAATGAACTAGTAATGAGAGTGCCATCAGTGCTGTTTGATGACACCGATGATTCATCTTTCACTTTTTCTAAAAAAAATGATTGGATTTATTTGTGCTTTCAAGCTACATTACTTATGTTTTCTGGTGAAAGTGAAAGCAGAGGAAAGTCTGGAGGTAAATAATGAAAGTGTTCATAAAAGTAAAAACTAATAAACATGCAAAACTTCAGATTATTTTTTTTGCTGATGGTTACATCATTTCCATCTTTTCCATACACACCTCGGCCTTTCATCTCCTCACTACCATGTGTATTCTCAGCATATTGCATATCTATTGCAAGGTCATCACAGCTTTTTACTTGAGCCTGCGTGGTTTCAGATTCAGAAACTTTCTGGGTATTACCTGCTTTGTCCCTCATTGCATAAGCATCGGCACTTGCTGTGCATGAGCTGTTAGACTCTGCCTGATTAGTGTCGCTAGCTTTCACAACAGAGTCAGTATTATCCCTAGAAGTGAGAACGTTTGATGGTGAGCTCCCCTCTGCATAATTTGATGAGGTTAACTGAGGAATAGCTACATCCCTAGCTAGGCTAGAAAAATCTTCAGAGGCTATAGTATCAGAATTGTCTAGAGTAACCCCTCCATTTATATCATCCTGATCATGACATCCTTGGACACTCCTGGCTGTTTGGATGTCAACATCCCCCTCCTCTAACTGGTAAATAGCAAACGGATCTGAGAAAGACCGAGTAATGTCTAACTCATCAGAATCAACAGATGACAGCGCATGTGGTGTAGACTCGACTGCTTCAATCTGTATTTTTCCTCGATTTTCAACAGTGTGAGGAGGTGATTCACTGAGATTAACCGCCACCTGAAACGAATTGGCAATACACACTGTCAGCAACAGTCAAATTTCATGCTTGAGATATTTCTTGGCGATCTTATTCCTCTTGCTATGACTACACACAGTGAGCACTGAAGAGAGTACTGGTCAATGAGTGTCAGGTTCATAACTTCCGACTTTTTAGGAAAAAAAACAAACTGCTATCACTTCTAGGGCGCTTTCAGATTCCCTACACGTTGTGGGTATGTGTACATGTATATGGCACATGGGTGGCATTTTATTCCAATTGAATACTCCTTACGACTGCAGAAAAAATATGGTAGTTTTTTCACTTGATTAAGGTACAAAATGTTACGTTACAACCAAGTTGCGTAGCCTCATCAGCATGTGGAATGCATTTCTCTCTACGGCCAATTATTGAAAAATATAGCTCAAGATATTCATCAATAGTTTAATGTTTATAGGCTATGCTAACTGCTCTGGTGTAACATCAGGGCAAGCCAGGACTTTCTTTTCAAACAAAGCCTCCACATCAAGCATCTTAATAGGTAAATTTCAGTAGTTTGAACATTCTATTTTGTGCTGCATTTAGTTCGATTTAGATGAATTTTTGTTAGCTGTGAAACAAAAAGCTCTCACAACTATGATATGTAGCATTTGTTAGACTCAATGGAGGCTTCACATTAAAGGTTCATGTCAAGTTTTTAAAGATTTTATTACAATGTGAGGATACTGTTCTATCTTGAGATTTCATTTACTGTCTCAAGTGATCTGACTGTCAGGATGTTTAAAGATATTTAAAGGCGAAAAAACTTGATCGCAGTTCAAATGCTCAGAAAGAAAAACCGCACCCAGATTTCCTCAAAATGGCATTAATAGTCGTGCATATTTTTTATATGTGATATGTATACGCTCACACCAGCATTGGGTAATCATACGTTCACACCAGCATTGGGTACTCATATGTTTACACAGCATTTAGAGGAAAACAATGGGACAAATTCTAACCAAAATATCTTTAAATCATTTGAAATATCTATAGCAGTGTACGTATCTGGGACTATACTTGAAGTTTTATTTAAACAATCCTGAGCAAATACAAAATAAAACATATGTCACTATATATAGAGATGTGTAACACTGCAGATTGAATGAACAGCCAATGTCACAACGAGAGGGACAAACATGAAGTGCGACTATTGACGTCATTTTTGAAAAAGTGATTTTCTTCTGAGCATTTTAAATGCGATCAAATTTATCAGGTTATGTTAATTTTAATCTTGAAACATCCTGGCAGTCAGATCACCTAAAACGGTACAGAGAATCTCAAATGATAAAAGATATCTAGACTTTCTAATTAAATATTTTGAAATATGATGCTAGTAAGCGATCAATGAAAGTAATCTAGACTTGCACACTACGCTTACTGCTTCTAGCGAGCTGCTCTTCCTTGTGTTAGTCTAGCAAAACATTATCGAATTAATTGTTACATGATATACCTTACCCGCCTTAGCTTATTATGGCATAGACTTATTATGGCAATAACTTACTTAACAAGTTGTATACCATTACTGTTAACAAACTGTAGATTTCACCTTAGTTGGTGGTCTTTAATACTTCTGAAAAACTCAGATTTTGCCCCCAAGTGAACAATAGTCTAGAGACACCTCATTTAATACTCTAACATAGAATTCAATTCTTTTTTAAAAATTACAGATAAATAATTTATAGATAGGCTAACTTTCAATATTATTTGCGTTCAACAAAGTTTACATAAGTTGGTAAAGCACAATGTTCAAATACTATTTGACTAAGAAAAATGTAACTAGCAGTTGTGACAGAGCTAAAACATAAGTTAATCATGTAAAATGTATCAAATAGTTTGTAGCTCTGAAAGTTTCAAGTTAATTACAAAAGATACATGAACGCTACGTTTTTTGTGGCGTTAAGAAGAAAAGCAACAAATGACAGCCACTGACTTACATTTAAAAAATGTGTCAAAATGTGTAAGAGTTGAGGCTGTTGTGGCTAGACACACGAAATAACGCGTCACATTGACAAATAAATGGACGAGTGCGAATTAGCCTTTACCAGGCGAAGGCCATGACATTCTTGTTAGATTTTTTATTATCATTAGTTGTTATTATTAGCGTTTTTAAGGAAATTTTGTTGTGTAAGTTTTACTGTTGGTTTGGAAAGAGAATAAATTGATTGGTTAAAAAAGGTCAAACTTTACAGAATCCAGCTAGTTTTTTTCTGCCTTAACAACAACAACTTAAAAGCATACTATATAAAACATGTAATATAATTATTAGGTTAACAAAACTGTGTTTTGCCAAATAAACAACGACATTGATTCAAATTGTCTTTGTAATTTATTCAAATATCCATTCGCATCTTACTGACACTTAACAATGACTGAACAATGCGTGCAGAGTTATTGAAATTAATAATAAATGCCTGTTCAATAAATCAATAAAGGTCAGTATTACCTGAGGTATTGAAGAAACGGAATTGTTATCCATTTCAGTAGGAAGTGTTTGCACAGAACTATCACCACTAGTGCCACTGCTATACCGTTCTAGATCTCCGCAGGCAGAAAAAGTAGATTAAGGCCGGTCATACGGAGCAAGTTAAGGCCTGTCATACAGAGTAAGTTAAAGCCTGTCATACGGAGTAAGTTAAGGCCTGTCATACGGAGCAAGTTAAGGGCTGTCATACAGAGTAAGTTAAAGCCTGTCATACAGAGTAAGTTAAAGCCTGTCATACAGAGTAAGTTAAGGCCGGTCATACAGAGTGAGTTAAAGCCTGTCATACGGTGTAAGTTAAGGCCTGTCATACGGAGCAAGTTAAGGGCTGTCATACAGAGTAAGTTAAAGCCTGTCATACAAAGTGAGTTAAAGCCTGTCATACAGAGTAAGTTAAAGCCTGTCATACAGAGTAAGTTAAAGCCTGTCATACAGAGTAAGTTAAGGCCGGTCATACAGAGTGAGTTAAAGCCTGTCATACAGAGTAAGTTAAAGCCTGTCATACAGAGTAAGTTAAAGCCTGTCATACAGAGTAAGTTAAAGCCTGTCATACAGAGTAAGTTAAAGCCTGTCATACGGAGTAAGTTAAGGCCTGTCATACGGAGCAAGTTAAGGGCTGTCGTACAGAGTAAGTTAAGGCCTGTCATACAGAGTAAGTTAAGGCCTGTCATACAGAGTAAGTTAAAGCCTGTCATACGGAGTAAGTTAAGGCCTGTCATACGGAGCAAGTTAAGGGCTGTCATACAGAGTAAGTTAAAGCCTGTCATACAGAGTAAGTTAAAGCCTGTCATACAGAGTAAGTTAAGGCCGGTCATACAAAGTGAGTTAAAGCCTGTCATACAGAGTAAGTTAAAGCCTGTCATACAGAGTAAGTTAAAGCCTGTCATACAGAGTAAGTTAAGGCCGGTCATACAGAGTGAGTTAAAGCCTGTCATACAGAGTAAGTTAAAGCCTGTCATACAGAGTAAGTTAAAGCCTGTCATACGGAGTAAGTTAAGGCCTGTCATACGGAGCAAGTTAAGGGCTGTCATACAGAGTAAGTTAAAGCCTGTCATACAGAGTAAGTTAAAGCCTGTCATACAGAGTAAGTTAAGGCCGGTCATACAGAGTGAGTTAAAGCCTGTCATACAGAGTAAGTTAAAGCCTGTCATACAGAGTAAGGTAAAGCCTGTCATACAGAGTAAGTTAAGGCCGGTCATACAGAGTGAGTTAAAGCCTGTCATACAGAGTAGGTTAAAGCCTGTCATACAGAGTAAGTTAAAGCTTGTCATACAGAGTAAGTTAAAGCCTGCCATACAGAGTAAGTTAAGGCCGGTCATACAGAGTAAGTTAAAGCCTGTCATACAGAGTAAGTTAAAGCCTGTCATACAGAGTAAGTTAAAGCCTGTCATACAGAGTAAGTTAAAGCCTGTCATACAGAGTGAGTTAAGGCCTGTCATACAGAGTGAGTTAAAGCCTGTCATACAGAGTAAGTTAAAGCCTGTCATACAGAGTAAGTTAAGGCCTGTCATACAGAGTGAGTTAAGGCCTGTCATACAGAATGAGTTAAGGCCTGTCATACAGAGTGAGTTAAGGCCTGTCATACAGAGAGCTAAAAGCTACTAAAACTGATAGTAGCTATTTACTATAAATACTATTTACTGTGTGTGTGAACTTGTAGCTGTCATAGATAGATTTGCTGGAGCTCACCCTATAAAATTTTACTTGCATTCACAAACATGATTTAATGCAATATCCGTAGTCATGTATTTTAATAGTCATTTTATTGCACTAGTGCTTTAAAAAAATTTCGAAAAAGATTAAATGTCCAGTAAACTGATGCAAATAGAAACAATCACATTAACTATTTGCAACTGTAATTACATCGCCAAGCTACTTCATTCTTTTTGCTGAATTACGATGATCTTAAACATTCCAAGTAGATAAGAAGGTCAGGCTGACAAAGTTGCTCATGCTCACCGCATTGCTGGAGTTTCAGCCGTGTCAGTAAGTTCAACATCACTGTTCCCAGAGGAATCGGAGAGAATATCGGCAGAAGATCTATCTACAGCGTTCTCTACTGCACTGTCTGTGATGGCGCAGCAGCCTACGCGTGTTTCTCCAAGATGGTTCCTATCCATTGAATGCCTGCTCGCTACAGTGCATATAAATAGTTATCAGTATCTGCAGAATTAAGCCGTTCTATAAACTTTAAAGTCCAATTATACTGTAGAGTATATTATTGAAGTTTCCAAGGCATTGAAACCCAGAAAGAACGCAAAAGAAACTCTACTTTAAAATATTCTACTGCCCCAATATGATGTTTCCTCTCCATGCTGTTATTACATTGACAATAAATGAATATGTATTCTGTGCTGTAATATCTACGGACAAAATGAAGTAACTTATTAGCTTCTACTTCTTATTTCATTATATTTTATTATTAACACAGAATTCAAATAAACACCTAACTTTACCCGATAATAAGTAACTTAAAACTCAAGTAAGCACCAAACTACCACATAATAATTAACATAACACTCAAGTAAACACCAAAATCTACCAGATAATCATTAACATAACATTCAAGTAAACACCACACTACCAGATAACAATTAACATAACATTCAAGTAAACACCAAACTCTACCAGATAATAATTAACACACCTTTCAAGTAGACAAAAACCTGCCAGATTACGTTGCTTACCATCATAAGGAATGATTGTCGGTTTAAACATCAATATACCACAGATGTGGTCATGTGGCGTTCGACCAATTAATTGACAGCTAACAGTCAGCCTGGAACAAACAGGAAAGCAGTTCATCAAATGACTTACCACGATATCACCTGAAGACTCAATGTACTACAGATGGTAAAAAGATGGCCTAGGAAAGGTTGCTCTCGTAAACCTTTACTAACCTTTGTCTGTTTGCTAAGGAATCAAAAGGGATTCTCTAGTTGCCTGGTGAATGGAATTCATACACTGAATGCAATTCAAATATTTACTACAATTGTGGTTATCTGAACGGACAAACTATAAGTCCGACTGCTCATCAACTGTACCGCCAACATGACATGAGATGTACTGTACTAGCTTTACGCTACAACTAGCATATTTGGATGTTGCTCCTTCTTTTCATGACTGAGAAGACTTGAAAGTCAACGTGTAATAACCCCACACGATGCTAAAAACTAGTTATGCTTGCATCAATGATCAGTAAAGATCTCCTGGAAGTCTCTTGTAAGTAAAAAAATCAGCCATACAGATGACTGGCTTGCTCTGGTCTACACATCAGGATAAGATCCTTGAGGCAGTAATTTTGAATAGTGACTAACATTCTATGTAGATTAGCAAGATACTATTCATGTGTTCCAATTAATAGCCGAATTTGTACCATTTGACAATTTATACCATGTGCGCTTTCGTGCTATATCATGTACATAATGCTATATCATGTATATAATGCTATGCATTATATTATAACCAGTGTAAACCAGAGTTTTTCAGTTTAGTAAAAACTAGTGGATAGTCATTTTAGGAAAGCAGATGGCTTGCAAGTCTGGAGGCAAAAAAGAAAACACAAGAATATTGAATGAAAAATTCCGGTTCTCTCTTTTATGATGAGCATCACAGACATTGAAAAGAAACGCATATTCAGCCTTTATGCATATTCTGTTTCAAAAATTAAATCCTTACGCTATAAAAAAATTATACAAGACACTCTCTGACCAAAACTGATGGATGATGCCGATAGATTTCTCAGGACAATTGCAGTAAATTGTTTAACAAGTTCACAGAAGCAATGTTTTAATATAATAATTTGGTAAAACATTGTGTACTCCAGCCATGTTACATACTAGTTGTATTCAATTTGGCAAGCATTTTTAGTGAACCTACTACTGCCATAAACTAAAATGTATAAACATGTTTAGACCGAATTATTTGCATAATAAAATGCTGTCACGAGAATTCATTATATTTAATATATGCTCAATTTCAAAATATATTCAGCGGAAACAACCCACAATAACTTTCAAAGTGCCTATTAAGGTTACCAACAGCAAAGGGCAGTGTGACAAACGGGACTACAAATCTTACCCGAGTTTAGCCTTCTCTATAACTTGCTTCATAGGAAGAGATAGTTGACCTAAGAACCGGAGAAGAGTGGGGCGAGCAGTGGTGAATCGATCCTTTACTTTCATAAAAAGAGTGTCTGATGGCAGCGCAGTAAAATGGAATATCAAAAAGACAAGTAAAGTGTTAGCAGTAGTAACTAGTAACTTAATGCTAACTGACACTGCAGTCAGCATATACTCATTATCTTGAATTTCTTGCTGAACCAACATTGGATAGCCCACCTGCTCCATCATCGAATCAGTTATCGGAAAATCACTGCAACTTTAGAAGCAGGTTAGAGAGATGTTTTGAAATCCTCTACTATGTTGCATGGGACTGTCAACTGTAAAGCTACATTTAAGTTAATTAATGTTTCTAAATGCTCTATTGAGCTAGATGGAGTTGTCATTTAGGAAACTATGGTAAAACCTATATTATAACACCACATTGATTTAAACGCCACCTCTAATAGAAGCCAATATAAAAGGGTTGAAAAATACAACGTAACCGTCTATTTGAACATCACTTCTAATAAAATGCAACTGTAGTGGAATTGTTGAAAAATAGAGCGACATAGCATTCAAATAAAGGTATTACGGTATATTCATTTGAATATCATCATTTTTTTTAAATGCTCTACGGAGTTGGACAGTATTCAAATGCTATTTGACTGTAATCCAATTTGAAGAGAAATTTATATTTCTAACAGTAATAGTCTATTTCAAATACATGTACTACAAGAATGTACCTCATTGTGCCACCTTGGCTCAGTTGTATTGTCGCAAACAGATGTCCTAAAATCCTTGTAGTGGTAAGAGAGAGCAGGTTGAGACCTATCCTGTCCTAGCTCTACTCGTATTTTTACATAAGGGTCAGGATTGAAGAACATGCCCTTTCTCACATGAGTAGCCTCAATGTCTGCATACAATGGATCTTAGAGATTATGCATGATCTTGACAAGGTGTATTTTATGCCTTTAAACACGTTATCACTACGTTAGTGAAAACATTTTAAATGCTGAAGAACAACACCTGATAAACAAACAGTCCAATGACAGCAGTCAGAAAGTGACCACAACGACTTGACACGTGAGTAACATTATGACACTACATGTAAGCAAGCAGACAGCCTAGCAACAGTTAGCCTACCTTCGATTGCTAGATGCACTATTTCTGCCTCACTGTCCATGGATGTCTGACCCCATAGACCACTCTACAACAAAATTGTATGTAGCAACCTTGAAGGTGCTGGGTACATCCTCTTATCGCTATAGTGAAATCTCAACAATAGGTTAATGTAAACAGAAAACTTATCTCTTACACCAGAAGAAGAGGCCAAAGAATTCCTGACTAGAATTGGCTCTGTAACAGCTCTCAGATTTCCAGTGTTACCATGGTAATACCGAAAACATATTCTTGTTTCAGCTAAAAGATATAACACGAACGGAGTAAAATACTTAGTATCTATGTAATCTAGTGGTATAATGTAAAAGAAATCTACGTAATATTAAAAAATTAATTTGTGTCCATAAAGATAAATATTTTATTCATGTTATGCTAAAGATCTATCTGTATTTTTAAAACAATTGTGTCAGATTGTGCAAAAGTTTGAAGAAAGCATAGGAGTAGGAAGCGGACTGAATATGAACATACGTTCTGTGAATACGGAGGCTATTCTATTAAAAGGCCAGACAAGATCTCCTTTTTTGCTGCCACTCACGCCACGATTCTTGTAGTCAAGTCATTTTCCAGGATGAGCTTGATCTAAATATAACAGAGGATATGCCAGTTTAACTGTGGATAAATGTTAGATGCATTTTATCATGAGTGGAAGGTTGCTGACATTAATTCCTAAATACTCAGGCTGCAATAACCTTCATAGCTTGGTCCTTTAAATTTAGATACATTGCTAAGTACTCGACAAAGACCATTTTAAAACACCCTGTTACAGAAAACATGACTATGACCTACAGATAAGCATTCAGGAAACATAATAGCAAAAGCTCAAGCTTCTGTAACCTCTTTCCAACCAGCAACATGCACCACAATAAGCTAATTAGCTCAATTGGAGCATTTCTAGCATGTTTGGTTGAAATTGGAAAATTACATTTTTCAGTTTTGTAAGACGTTTGTAATATTCTCACAATAAGCTAATTAGCTCAATTGGAGCATTTCTAGCATGTTTGGTTGAAATTGGAAATTTACATTTTTCACTTTTGTCAGACAATTGCAATATTCTCACAATAAGCTAATTAGCTCAATTGGAGCATTTCTAGCATGTTTGGTTGAAATTGGAAACTTACATTTTTCAGTTTTGTCAGACGTTTGTAATATTCTCACAATAAGCTAATTAGCTCAATTGGAGCATTTCTAGCATGTTTGGTTGAAATTGGAAATTTACATTTTTCAGTTTTGCCAGACGTTTGTACTATTCTCACAATAAGCTAATTAGCTCAATTGGAGCATTTCTAGCATGTTTGGTTGAAATTGGAAATTTACATTTTTCAGTGTTGTCAGATGTTTGTAATATTCTAGCAATAAGCTAATTAGCTCAATTGGAGCATTTCTAGCATGTTTGGTTGAAATTGAAAATTTACATTTTTCAGTGTTGTCAGACGTTTGTAATATTCTCACAATAAGCTAACTAGCTCAATTGGAGCATTTCTAGCATGTTTGGTTGAAATTGAAAATTTACATTTTTCAGTTTTGTCAGACGTTTGTAATATTCTCACAATAAACTAATTAGCTCAATTGGAGCATTTCTAGCATGTTTAGTTGAAATTGGAAATTTACATTTTTCACTTTTGTCAGACAATTGCAATATTCTCTCAATAAGCTAATTAGCTCAATTGGAGCATTTCTAGCATGTTTGGTTGAAATTGGAAATTTACATTTTTCAGTTTTGTCAGACGTTTGTAAAATTCTTACAGTAAGCTTATTTTCGCAATTGGAGCATTTCTAGCATGTTTGGTTGAAATTGGAAATTTACATTTTTCACTTTTGGCAGACGTTTGTAATATTCTCACAATAAGCTAATTAGCTCAATTGGAGCATTTCTAGCATGTTTGGTTGAAATTGGAAATTTACATTTTTCGCTTTTGTCAGAAAATTGCAATATTCTCTCAATAAGCTAATTAGCTCAATTGGAGCATTTCTAGCATGTTTGGTTGAAATCGGAAATTTACATTTTTCAGTTTTGTCAGACGTTTGTAAAATTCTTACAGTAGGCTTATTTGCGAATTTGAGCAATTCTAGCATGTTTGGTTGAAATTGGAAATTTACATTTTTCACTTTTGTCAGACAATTGCAATATTCTCACAATAAGCTAATTAGCTCAATTGGAGCATTTCTAGCATATTTGGTTGAAATTGGAAATTTACATTTTTCAGTTTTGTCAGACGTTTGTAAAATTCTTACAGTAGGCTCATTTGCGCAATTGGAACATTTCTAGCATGTTTGGTTGAAATTGGAAATTTACATTTTTCACTTTTGTCAGACAATTGCAATATTCTCACAATAAGCTAATTAGCTCAATTGGAGCATTTCTAGCATGTTTGGTTGAAATTGGAAATTTACATTTTTCAGTTTTGTCAGACGTTTGTAATATTCTCACAATAAGCTAATTAGCTCAATTGGAGTATTTCTAGCATGTTTGGTTGAAATTGGAAATTTACATTTTTCACTTTTGTCAGACAATTGCAATATTCTCACAATAAGCTAATTAGCTCAATTGGAGAATTTCTAGCATGTTTGGTTGAAATTGGAAATTTACATTTTTCACTTTTGTCAGACAATTGCAATATTCTCTCAATAAGCTAATTAGCTCAATTGGAGCATTTCTAGCATGTTTGGTTGAAATTGGAAATTTACATTTTTCAGTTTTGTCAGACGTTTGTAAAATTCTTACAATATGCTTATTTGCGCAATTTGAGCATTTCTAGCATGTTTGGTTGAAATTGGAAATTTACATTTTTCAGTTTTGTCAGACGTTTGTAATATTCTCACAATAAACTAATTTGCTCAGTTGGAGCATTTCTAGCATGTTTAGTTGAAATTGGAAATTTACATTTTTCACTTTTGTCAGACAATTGCAATATTCTCTCAATAAGCTAATTAGCTCAATTGGAGCATTTCTAGCATGTTTGGTTGAAAATGGAAATTTACATTTTTCAGTTTTGTCAGACGTTTGTAAAATTCTTAAAATAGGCTTATTTGCGCAATTTGAGCATTTCTAGCATGTTTGGTTGAAATTGGAAATTTACATTTTTCACTTTTGTCAGACGTTTGTAATATTCTCACAATAAGCTAATTAGCTCAATGGGAGCATTTCTAGCATGTTTGGTTGAAATTGGAAATTTGCATTTTTCACTTTGGTCAGACATTTGCAATATTCTCACAATAAGCTAATTAGCTCAATTGGAGCATTTCTAGCATGTTTGGTTGAAATTGGAAATTTACATTTTTCACTTTTGTCAGACGTTTGTAATATTCTCACAATAAGCTAATTAGCTCAATTGGAGCATTTCTAGCATGTTTGGTTGAAATTGGAAATTGACATTTTTCACTTTTGTCAGACGTTTGTAATATTTCAACCAAACATGCTAGAAATGTTCCAATTGAGCTAATTAGCTTATTGTGAGAATATTACAAATGTCTGACAAAAGTGAAAAATGTAATTTTCCAATTTCAACCAAACATGCTAGAAATGCTCCAATTGAGCTAATTAGCTTATTGTGAGAATATTGCAATTGTCTGACAAAAGTGAAAAATGTAAATTTCCAACTTCAACCAAACATGCTAGAAATGCTCCAATTGAGCTAATTAGCTTATTGTGAGAATATTGCAATTGTCTGACAAAAGTGAAAAATGTAAATTTCCAATTTCAACCAAACATGCTAGAAATGCTCCAATTGAGCTAATTAGCTTATTGTGAGAATATTACAAACGTCTAACAAAACTGAAAAATGTAAATTTCCAATTTCAACCAAACATGCTAGAAATGCTCCAATTGAGCTAATTAGCTTATTGTGAGAATATTGCAATTGTCTGACAAAAGTGAAAAATGTAAATTTCCAATTTCAACCAAACATGCTAGAAATGCTCCAATTGAGCTAATTAGCTTATTGTGAGAATATTACAAACGTCTGACAAAACTGAAAAATGTAAATTTCCAATTTCAACCAAACATGCTAGAAATGCTCCAATTGAGCTAATTAGCTTATTGTGAGAATATTACAAACGTCTGACAAAACTGAAAAATGTAAATTTCCAATTTCAACCAAACATGCTAGAAATGCTCCAATTGAGCTAATTAGTTTATTGTGAGAATATTACAAACGTCTGACAAAACTGAAAAATGTAAATTTCCAATTTCAACCAAACATGCTAGAAATGCTCCAATTGAGCTAATTAGCTTATTGTGAGAATATTACAAACGTATGACAAAACTGAAAAATGTAAATTTCCAATTTCAACTAAACATGCTAGAAATGCTCCAATTGAGCTAATTAGCTTATTGTGAGAATATTGCAATTGTCTGACAAAAGTGAAAAATGTAAATTTCCAATTTCAACCAAACATGCTAGAAATGCTCCAATTGAGCTAATTAGCTTACTGTGAGAATACTGCAATTGTCTGACAAAAGTGAAAAATGTAAAGTTCCAATTTCAACCAAACATGCTAGAAATGCTCCAATTGAGCTAATTAGCTTATTGTGAGAATATTACAAACGTCTGACAAAACTGAAAAATGTAAATTTCCAATTTCAACCAAACATGCTAGAAATGCTCCAATTGAGCTAATTAGCTTATTGTGAGAATATTACAAACGTCTGACAAAGCTGAAAAATGTAAATTTCCAATTTCAACCAAACATGCTAGAAATGCTCAAATTGCGCAAATAAGCCTACTGTAAGAATTTTACAAACGTCTGACAACGCTGAAAAATGTAAGTTTCCAATTTCAACCAAACATGCTAGAAATGCTCCAATTGAGCTAATTAGCTTATTGAGAGAATATTGCAATTGTCTGACAAAAGTGAAAAATGCAAATTTCCAATTTTAACTAAACATGCTAGAAATGCTCCAATTGAGCTAATTAGCTTATTTTGAGAATATTACAAACGTCTGACAAAACTGAAAAATGTAAATTTCCAATTTGAACCAAACATGCTAGAAATGCTCCAATTGAGCTAATTAGCTTATTTTAAGAATATTACAAACGTCTGACAAAACTGAAAAATGTAAATTTCCAATTTCAACCAAACATGCTAGAAATGCTCCAATTGAGCTAATTCGCTTATTGTGAGAATATTACAAACGTCTGACAAAACTGAAAAATGTAAATTTCCAATTTCAACCAAACATGCTAGAAATGCTCCAAATGCGGAAACAAGCTTACTGTAAGAAGTGTACAAACGTCTGACAAAACTGAAAAATGTAAATTTCCAATTTCAACCAAACATGCTAGAAATGCTCCAATTGAGCTAATTAGCTTATTGAGAGAATATTGCAATTGTCTGACAAAAGTGAAAAATGTAAATTTCCAATTTCAACCAAACATGCTAGAAATGCTCCAATTGAGCTAATTAGCTTATTGTGAGAATATTACAAACGTCTGACAAAACTGAAAAATGTAAATTTTCAATTTCAACCAAACATGCTAGAAATGCTCCAATTGAGCTAATTAGCTCATTGTGAGAATATTACAAACGTCCGACAAAAGTGAAAAATGTAAATTTCCAATTTGAACCAAACAAGCTAGAAATGCTCAAATTGAGCTAATTAGCTCATTGTGAGAATATTACAAACGTCTGACAAAACTGAAAAATGTAAATTTCCAATTTCAACCAAACATGCTAGAAATGCTCCAATTGAGCTAATTAGCTTATTGTGAGAATATTACAAACGTCTGACCAAACTGAAAAATGTAAATTTCCAATTTCAACCAAACAAGCTAGAAATGCTCCAATTGAGCTAATGAGCTTATTGTGAGAATATTGCAAACGTCTGACAAAACTGAATTATATAAATTTCCAATTTCAACCAAACATGCTAGAAATGCTCCAGTTGAGCTAATTAGCTTATTGATAGAATATTGCAATTGTCTGACAAAACTGAAAAATGTAATTTCCAATTTCAACCAAACATGCTAGAAAGGCTCCAATTGAGCTAATTAGCTTATTGTGAGAATATTACAATTGTCTGACAAAAGTGAAAAATTTATAATTCCATTTTCAATCAAACATGCTAGAAATGCTCCAATTGAGCTAATTAGCTTATTGTGAGAATATTACAAACGTCTGACAAAACTGAAAAATGTAAATTTCCAATTTCAACCAAACATGCTAGAAAGGCTCCAATTGAGCTAATTAGCTTATTGTGAGAATATTGCAATTGTCTGACAAAAGCGAAAAATGTAAAATTCCAATTTCAACCAAACATGCTAGAAATGCTCCAATTGAGCTAATTAGCTTATTGTGAGAATATTACAAACGTCTGACAAAAGTGAAAAATGTAAATTTCCAATTTCAACCAAACATGCTAGAAATGCTCCAATTGAGCTAATTAGCTTATTGTGAGAATATTACAAACGTCTGACAAAACTGAAAAATGTAAATTGCCAATTTCAACCAAACATGCTAGAAATGCTCCAATTGAGCTAATTAGCTTATTGTGAGAATATTGCAATTGTCTGACAAAAGCGAAAAATGTAAAATTCCAATTTCAACCAAACATGCTAGAAATGCTCCAATTGAGCTAATTAGCTTTTTGTGAGAATATTACAAACGTCTGACAAAACTGAAAAATAGAAATTTCCAATTTCAACCAAACATGCTAGAAAGGCTCCAATTGAGCTAATTAGCTTATTGTGAAAATATTGCAATTGTCTGACAAAAGTGAAAAATGTAAATTTCCAATTTCAACCAAACATGCTAGAAATGCTCCAATTGAGCTAATTAGCTTATTGTGAAAATATTGCAATTGTCTGACAAAAGCGGAAAATGTAAATTTCCAATTTCAACCAAACATGCTAGAAATGCTCCAATTGAGCTAATTAGCTTATTGTGAGAATATTGCAATTGTCTGACTAAAGCGAAAAATGTAAATTTCTAATTTCAACCAAACATGCTAGAAATGCTCCAATTGAGCTAATTAGGTTTTTGTGAGAATATTACAAACGTCTGACAAAACTGAAAAATAGAAATTTCCAATTTCAACCAAACATGCTAGAAAGGCTCCAATTGAGCTAATTAGCTTATTGTGAAAATATTGCAAATGTCTGACAAAAGTGAAAAATGTAAATTTCCAATTTCAACCAAACATGCTAGAAATGCTCCAGTTGAGCTAATTAGCTTATTGATAGAATATTGCAATTGTCTGACAAAACTGAAAAATGTAATTTCCAATTTCAACCAAACATGCTAGAAATGCTCCAATTGAGCTAGTTCGCTTATTGTTAGAATATTACAAACGTCTGACAAAAGTGAAAAATAAAAATTTCCAATTTCAACCAAACATGCTAGAAATGCTCCAATTGCGCAAATAAGCCTACTGTAAGAATTTTACAAACGTCTGACAAAACTGAAAATTTAAATTTTCAATTTCAACCAAACATGCTAGAAATGCTCCAATTGAGCTAATTAGCTTATTGTGAGAATATTGCAATTGTTTGACAAAAGTGAAAAATGTAAATTTCCAATTTCAACCAAACATGCTAGAAATGCTCCAATTGAGCTAATTAGCTTATTGTGAGAATATTACAAACGTCTGACAAAACTGAAGAATGTAAATTTCCAATTTCAACCAAACATGCTAGAAAGGCTCCAATTGAGCTAATTAGCTTATTGTGAGAATATTGCAATTGTCTGACAAAAGCGAAAAATGTAAAATTCCAATTTCAACCAAACATGCTAGAAATGCTCCAATTGAGCTAATTAGCTTATTGTGAGAATATTACAAACGTCTGACAAAAGTGAAAAATGTAAATTTCCAATTTCAACCAACATGCTAGAAATGCTCCAATTGAGCTAATTAGCTTATTGTGAGAATATTACAAACGTCTGACAAAACTGAAAAATGTAAATTTCCAATTTCAACCAAACATGCTAGAAATGCTCCAATTGAGCTAATTAGCTTATTGTGAGAATATTGCAATTGTCTGACAAAAGCGAAAAATGTAAATTTCCAATTTCAACCAAACATGCTAGAAATGCTCCAATTGAGCTAATTAGCTTTTTGTGAGAATATTACAAACGTCTGACAAAACTGAAAAATAGAAATTTCCAATTTCAACCAAACATGCTAGAAATGCTCCAATTGAGCTAATTAGCTTTTTGTGAGAATATTACAAACGTCCAACAAAAGTGAAAAATGTAAATTTCCAATTTGAACCAAACATGCTAGAAATGCTCAAATTGAGCTAATTAGCTTATTGTGAGAATATTACAAACGTCTGACAAAACTGAAAAATGTAAATTTCCAATTTCAACCAAACATGCTAGAAATGCTCCAATTGAGCTAATTAGCTTATTGTGAGAATATTACAAACGTCTGACCAAACTGAAAAATGTAAATTTCCAATTTCAACCAAACAAGCTAGAAATGCTCCAATTGAGCTAATTAGCTTGTTGTGAGAATATTACAAACGTCTGACAAAACTGAAAAATAGAAATTTCCAATTTCAACCAAACATGCTAGAAATGCTCCAATTGAGCTAATTAGCTTATTGATAGAATATTGCAATTGTCTGACAAAACTGAAAAATGTAATTTCCAATTTCAACCAAACATGCTAGAAATGCTCCAATTAAGCTAATTAGCTTATTGAGAGAATATTGCAATTGTCTGACAAAAGTGAAAAATGTAAATTTCCAATTTCAACCAAACATGCTAGAAATGCTCCAATTGAGCTAATTAGCTTATTGTGAGAATATTACAAACGTCTGACAAAACTGAAAAATGTAAATTGCCAATTTCAACCAAACATGCTAGAAATGCTCCAATTGAGCTAATTAGCTTATTGTGAGAATATTACAAACGTCTGACAAAACTTAAAAATGTAAGTTTCAAATTTCAACCAAACATGCTAGAAATGCTCCAATTGAGCTAATTAGCTTATTGTGAGAATATTGCAATTGTCTGACAAAAGCGAAAAATGTAAAGTTCCAATTTCAACCAAACATGCTAGAAATGCTCCAATTGAGCTAATTAGCTTATTGTGAGAATATTACAAACGTCTGACAAAAGTGAAAAATGTAAATTTCCAATTTCAACCAAACATGCTAGAAATGTTCCAATTGAGCTAATTAGCTTATTGTGAAAATATTGCAATTGTCTGACAAAAGCGAAAAATGTAAATTTCCAATTTCAACCAAACATGCTAGAAATGCTCCAATTGAGCTAATTAGCTTATTGTGAGAATATTACAAACGTCTGACAAAACTGAAAAATGTAAATTTCCAATTTCAACCAAACATGCTAGAAATGCTCCAATTGAGCTAATTAGCTTATTGTGAGAATATTACAAACGTCTGACAAAAGTGAAAAGTTTATAATTCCAATTTCAATCAAACATGCTAGAAATGCTCCAATTGCGCAAATAAGCCTACTGTAAGAATTTTACAAACGTCTGACAAAACTGAAAATTTAAATTTTCAATTTCAACCAAACATGCTAGAAATGCTCCAATTGAGCTAATTAGCTTATTGTGAGAATATTGCAATTGTTTGACAAAAGTGAGAAATGTAAATTTCCAATTTCAACCAAACATGCTAGAAATGCTCCAATTGAGCTAATTAGCTTATTGTGAGAATATTACAAACGTCTGACAAAACTGAAAAATGTAAATTTCCAATTTCAACCAAACATGCTAGAAATGCTCCAATTGAGCTAATTAGCTTATTGTGAGAATATTGCAATTGTCTGACAAAAGCGAAAAATGTAAATTTCCAATTTCAACCAAACATGCTAGAAATGCTCCAATTGAGCTAATTAGCTTATTGTGAGAATATTACAAACGTCTGACACAAGTGAAAAATGTAAATTTCCAATTTCAACCAAACATGCTAGAAATGCTCCAATTGAGCTAATTAGCTTATTGTGAGAATATTACAAACGTCTGACAAAACTGAAAAATGTAAATTGCCAATTTCAACCAAACATGCTAGAAATGCTCCAATTGAGCTAATTAGCTTATTGTGAGAATATTGCAATTGTCTGACAAAAGCGGAAAATGTAAATTTCCAATTTCAACCAAACATGCTAGAAATGCTCCAATTGAGCTAATTAGCTTATTGTGAGAATATTACAAACGTCTGACAAAAGTAAAAAATGTAAATTTCTGATTTCAACCAAACATGCTAGAAATGCTCCAATTGAGCTAATTAGCTTATTGTGAGAATATTACAAACGTCTGACAAAACTGAAAAATAGAAATTTCCAATTTCAACCAAACATGCTAGAAAGGCTCCAATTGAGCTAATTAGCTTATTGTGAAAATATTGCAATTGTCTGACAAAACTGAAAAATGTAAATTTCCAATTTCAACCAAACATGCTAGAAATGTTCCAATTGAGCTAATTAGCTTATTGTGAGAATATTACAAACGTCTGACCAAACTGAAAAATGTAAATTTCCAATTTCAACCAAACAAGCTAGAAATGCTCCAATTGAGCTAATGAGCTTATTGTGAGAATATTGCAAACGTCTGACAAAACTGAATTATATAAATTTCCAATTTCAACCAAACATGCTAGAAATGCTCCAGTTGAGCTAATTAGCTTATTGATAGAATATTGCAATTGTCTGACAAAACTGAAAAATGTAATTTCCAATTTCAACCAAACATGCTAGAAAGGCTCCAATTGAGCTAATTAGCTTATTGTGAGAATATTACAATTGTCTGACAAAAGTGAAAAATTTATAATTCCATTTTCAATCAAACATGCTAGAAATGCTCCAATTGAGCTAATTAGCTTATTGTGAGAATATTACAAACGTCTGACAAAACTGAAAAATGTAAATTTCCAATTTCAACCAAACATGCTAGAAAGGCTCCAATTGAGCTAATTAGCTTATTGTGAGAATATTGCAATTGTCTGACAAAAGCGAAAAATGTAAAATTCCAATTTCAACCAAACATGCTAGAAATGCTCCAATTGAGCTAATTAGCTTATTGTGAGAATATTACAAACGTCTGACAAAAGTGAAAAATGTAAATTTCCAATTTCAACCAAACATGCTAGAAATGCTCCAATTGAGCTAATTAGCTTATTGTGAGAATATTACAAACGTCTGACAAAACTGAAAAATGTAAATTGCCAATTTCAACCAAACATGCTAGAAATGCTCCAATTGAGCTAATTAGCTTATTGTGAGAATATTGCAATTGTCTGACAAAAGCGAAAAATGTAAAATTCCAATTTCAACCAAACATGCTAGAAATGCTCCAATTGAGCTAATTAGCTTTTTGTGAGAATATTACAAACGTCTGACAAAACTGAAAAATAGAAATTTCCAATTTCAACCAAACATGCTAGAAAGGCTCCAATTGAGCTAATTAGCTTATTGTGAAAATATTGCAATTGTCTGACAAAAGTGAAAAATGTAAATTTCCAATTTCAACCAAACATGCTAGAAATGCTCCAATTGAGCTAATTAGCTTATTGTGAAAATATTGCAATTGTCTGACAAAAGCGGAAAATGTAAATTTCCAATTTCAACCAAACATGCTAGAAATGCTCCAATTGAGCTAATTAGCTTATTGTGAGAATATTGCAATTGTCTGACTAAAGCGAAAAATGTAAATTTCTAATTTCAACCAAACATGCTAGAAATGCTCCAATTGAGCTAATTAGGTTTTTGTGAGAATATTACAAACGTCTGACAAAACTGAAAAATAGAAATTTCCAATTTCAACCAAACATGCTAGAAAGGCTCCAATTGAGCTAATTAGCTTATTGTGAAAATATTGCAAATGTCTGACAAAAGTGAAAAATGTAAATTTCCAATTTCAACCAAACATGCTAGAAATGCTCCAGTTGAGCTAATTAGCTTATTGATAGAATATTGCAATTGTCTGACAAAACTGAAAAATGTAATTTCCAATTTCAACCAAACATGCTAGAAATGCTCCAATTGAGCTAGTTCGCTTATTGTTAGAATATTACAAACGTCTGACAAAAGTGAAAAATAAAAATTTCCAATTTCAACCAAACATGCTAGAAATGCTCCAATTGCGCAAATAAGCCTACTGTAAGAATTTTACAAACGTCTGACAAAACTGAAAATTTAAATTTTCAATTTCAACCAAACATGCTAGAAATGCTCCAATTGAGCTAATTAGCTTATTGTGAGAATATTGCAATTGTTTGACAAAAGTGAAAAATGTAAATTTCCAATTTCAACCAAACATGCTAGAAATGCTCCAATTGAGCTAATTAGCTTATTGTGAGAATATTACAAACGTCTGACAAAACTGAAGAATGTAAATTTCCAATTTCAACCAAACATGCTAGAAAGGCTCCAATTGAGCTAATTAGCTTATTGTGAGAATATTGCAATTGTCTGACAAAAGCGAAAAATGTAAAATTCCAATTTCAACCAAACATGCTAGAAATGCTCCAATTGAGCTAATTAGCTTATTGTGAGAATATTACAAACGTCTGACAAAAGTGAAAAATGTAAATTTCCAATTTCAACCAACATGCTAGAAATGCTCCAATTGAGCTAATTAGCTTATTGTGAGAATATTACAAACGTCTGACAAAACTGAAAAATGTAAATTTCCAATTTCAACCAAACATGCTAGAAATGCTCCAATTGAGCTAATTAGCTTATTGTGAGAATATTGCAATTGTCTGACAAAAGCGAAAAATGTAAATTTCCAATTTCAACCAAACATGCTAGAAATGCTCCAATTGAGCTAATTAGCTTTTTGTGAGAATATTACAAACGTCTGACAAAACTGAAAAATAGAAATTTCCAATTTCAACCAAACATGCTAGAAATGCTCCAATTGAGCTAATTAGCTTTTTGTGAGAATATTACAAACGTCCAACAAAAGTGAAAAATGTAAATTTCCAATTTGAACCAAACATGCTAGAAATGCTCAAATTGAGCTAATTAGCTTATTGTGAGAATATTACAAACGTCTGACAAAACTGAAAAATGTAAATTTCCAATTTCAACCAAACATGCTAGAAATGCTCCAATTGAGCTAATTAGCTTATTGTGAGAATATTACAAACGTCTGACCAAACTGAAAAATGTAAATTTCCAATTTCAACCAAACAAGCTAGAAATGCTCCAATTGAGCTAATTAGCTTGTTGTGAGAATATTACAAACGTCTGACAAAACTGAAAAATAGAAATTTCCAATTTCAACCAAACATGCTAGAAATGCTCCAATTGAGCTAATTAGCTTATTGATAGAATATTGCAATTGTCTGACAAAACTGAAAAATGTAATTTCCAATTTCAACCAAACATGCTAGAAATGCTCCAATTAAGCTAATTAGCTTATTGAGAGAATATTGCAATTGTCTGACAAAAGTGAAAAATGTAAATTTCCAATTTCAACCAAACATGCTAGAAATGCTCCAATTGAGCTAATTAGCTTATTGTGAGAATATTACAAACGTCTGACAAAACTGAAAAATGTAAATTGCCAATTTCAACCAAACATGCTAGAAATGCTCCAATTGAGCTAATTAGCTTATTGTGAGAATATTACAAACGTCTGACAAAACTTAAAAATGTAAGTTTCAAATTTCAACCAAACATGCTAGAAATGCTCCAATTGAGCTAATTAGCTTATTGTGAGAATATTGCAATTGTCTGACAAAAGCGAAAAATGTAAAGTTCCAATTTCAACCAAACATGCTAGAAATGCTCCAATTGAGCTAATTAGCTTATTGTGAGAATATTACAAACGTCTGACAAAAGTGAAAAATGTAAATTTCCAATTTCAACCAAACATGCTAGAAATGTTCCAATTGAGCTAATTAGCTTATTGTGAAAATATTGCAATTGTCTGACAAAAGCGAAAAATGTAAATTTCCAATTTCAACCAAACATGCTAGAAATGCTCCAATTGAGCTAATTAGCTTATTGTGAGAATATTACAAACGTCTGACAAAACTGAAAAATGTAAATTTCCAATTTCAACCAAACATGCTAGAAATGCTCCAATTGAGCTAATTAGCTTATTGTGAGAATATTACAAACGTCTGACAAAAGTGAAAAGTTTATAATTCCAATTTCAATCAAACATGCTAGAAATGCTCCAATTGCGCAAATAAGCCTACTGTAAGAATTTTACAAACGTCTGACAAAACTGAAAATTTAAATTTTCAATTTCAACCAAACATGCTAGAAATGCTCCAATTGAGCTAATTAGCTTATTGTGAGAATATTGCAATTGTTTGACAAAAGTGAGAAATGTAAATTTCCAATTTCAACCAAACATGCTAGAAATGCTCCAATTGAGCTAATTAGCTTATTGTGAGAATATTACAAACGTCTGACAAAACTGAAAAATGTAAATTTCCAATTTCAACCAAACATGCTAGAAATGCTCCAATTGAGCTAATTAGCTTATTGTGAGAATATTGCAATTGTCTGACAAAAGCGAAAAATGTAAATTTCCAATTTCAACCAAACATGCTAGAAATGCTCCAATTGAGCTAATTAGCTTATTGTGAGAATATTACAAACGTCTGACACAAGTGAAAAATGTAAATTTCCAATTTCAACCAAACATGCTAGAAATGCTCCAATTGAGCTAATTAGCTTATTGTGAGAATATTACAAACGTCTGACAAAACTGAAAAATGTAAATTGCCAATTTCAACCAAACATGCTAGAAATGCTCCAATTGAGCTAATTAGCTTATTGTGAGAATATTGCAATTGTCTGACAAAAGCGGAAAATGTAAATTTCCAATTTCAACCAAACATGCTAGAAATGCTCCAATTGAGCTAATTAGCTTATTGTGAGAATATTACAAACGTCTGACAAAAGTAAAAAATGTAAATTTCTGATTTCAACCAAACATGCTAGAAATGCTCCAATTGAGCTAATTAGCTTATTGTGAGAATATTACAAACGTCTGACAAAACTGAAAAATAGAAATTTCCAATTTCAACCAAACATGCTAGAAAGGCTCCAATTGAGCTAATTAGCTTATTGTGAAAATATTGCAATTGTCTGACAAAACTGAAAAATGTAAATTTCCAATTTCAACCAAACATGCTAGAAATGTTCCAATTGAGCTAATTAGCTTATTGTGAGAATATTGCAATTGTCTGACAAAAGTGAAAAATGTAAATTTCCAATTTCAACCAAACATGCTAGAAATGCTCCAATTGAGCTAATTAGCTTATTGTGAGAATATTACAAACGTCTGACCAAACTGAAAAATGTAAATTTCCAATTTCAACCAAACATGCTAGAAATGCTCCAATTGAGCTAATTAGCTTATTGTGAGAATATTACAAACGTCTGACAAAAGTGAAAAATTTAAAATTCCAATTTCAATCAAACATGCTAGAAATGCTCCAATTGCGCAAATAAGCCTACTGTAAGAATTTTACAAACGTCTGACAAAACTGAAAATTTAAATTTTCAATTTCAACCAAACATGCTAGAAATGCTCCAATTGAGCTAATTAGCTTATTGTGAGAATATTACAAACGTCTGACAAAACTGAAAAATGTAAATTTCCAATTTCAACCAAACATGCTAGAAATGCTCCATTTGAGCTAATCAACTTTTTGTGAGAATATTACAAACGTCTGACAAAACTAATAAATGTAAATTTCCAATTTCAACCAAACATGCTAGAAATGCTCCAATTGAGCTAATTAGCTTATTGTGAGAATATTACAAACGTCTGACAAAACTGAAAAATGTAAATTTCCAATTTCAACCAAACATGCTAGAAATGCTCCAATTGAGCTAATTAGCTTATTGTGAGAATATTACAAACGTCTGACAAAACTGAAAAAGGTAAATTTCCAATTTCAACTAAACATGCTAGAAATGCTCCAATTGAGCTAATTAGCTTATTGTGAGAATATTACAAACGTATGACAAAACTGAAAAATGTAAATTGCCAATTTCAACCAAACATGCTAGAAATGCTCCAATTGAGCTAATTAGCTTATTGTGAGAATATTACAAACGTCTGACAAAACTGAAAAATGTAAGTTTCAAATTTCAACCAAACATGCTAGAAATGCTCCAATTGAGCTAATTAGCTTATTGTGAGAATATTGCAATTGTCTGACAAAAGCGAAAAATGTAAAGTTCCAATTTCAACCAAACATGCTAGAAATGCTCCAATTGAGCTAATTAGCTTATTGTGAGAATATTACAAACGTCTGACAAAAGTGAAAAATGTAAATTTCCAATTTCAACCAAACATGCTAGAAATGTTCCAATTGAGCTAATTAGCTTATTGTGAAAATATTGCAATTGTCTGACAAAAGTGAAAAATGTAAATTTCCAATTTCAACCAAACATGCTAGAAATGCTCCAATTGAGCTAATTAGCTTATTGTGAGAATATTACAAACGTCTGACAAAACTGAAAAATGTAAATTTCCAATTTCAACCAAACATGCTAGAAATGCTCCAATTGAGCTAATTAGCTTATTGTGAGAATATTACAAACGTCTGACAAAAGTGAAAAGTTTATAATTCCAATTTCAATCAAACATGCTAGAAATGCTCCAATTGCGCAAATAAGCCTACTGTAAGAATTTTACAAACGTCTGACAAAACTGAAAATTTAGATTTTCAATTTCAACCAAACATGCTAGAAATGCTCCAATTGAGCTAATTAGCTTATTGTGAGAATATTGCAATTGTTTGACAAAAGTGAGAAATGTAAATTTCCAATTTCAACCAAACATGCTAGAAATGCTCCAATTGAGCTAATTAGCTTATTGTGAGAATATTACAAACGTCTGACAAAACTGAAAAATGTAAATTTCCAATTTCAACCAAACATGCTAGAAATGCTCCAATTGAGCTAATTAGCTTATTGTGAGAATATTGCAATTGTCTGACAAAAGCGAAAAATGTAAATTTCCAATTTCAACCAAACATGCTAGAAATGCTCCAATTGAGCTAATTAGCTTATTGTGAGAATATTACAAACGTCTGACACAAGTGAAAAATGTAAATTTCCAATTTCAACCAAACATGCTAGAAATGCTCCAATTGAGCTAATTAGCTTATTGTGAGAATATTACAAACGTCTGACAAAACTGAAAAATGTAAATTGCCAATTTCAACCAAACATGCTAGAAATGCTCCAATTGAGCTAATTAGCTTATTGTGAGAATATTGCAATTGTCTGACAAAAGCGGAAAATGTAAATTTCCAATTTCAACCAAACATGCTAGAAATGCTCCAATTGAGCTAATTAGCTTATTGTGAGAATATTACAAACGTCTGACAAAAGTAAAAAATGTAAATTTCTGATTTCAACCAAACATGCTAGAAATGCTCCAATTGCGCAAATAAGCCTACTGTAAGAATTTTACAAACGTCTGACAAAACTGAAAATTTAAATTTTCAATTTCAACCAAACATGCTAGAAATGCTCCAATTGAGCTAATTAGCTTATTGTGAGAATATTGCAATTGTTTGACAAAAGTGAGAAATGTAAATTTCCAATTTCAACCAAACATGCTAGAAATGCTCCAATTGAGCTAATTAGCTTATTGTGAGAATATTACAAACGTCTGACAAAACTGAAAAATGTAAATTTCCAATTTCAACCAAACATGCTAGAAATGCTCCAATTGAGCTAATTAGCTTATTGTGAGAATATTGCAATTGTCTGACAAAAGCGAAAAATGTAAATTTCCAATTTCAACCAAACATGCTAGAAATGCTCCAATTGAGCTAATTAGCTTATTGTGAGAATATTACAAACGTCTGACACAAGTGAAAAATGTAAATTTCCAATTTCAACCAAACATGCTAGAAATGCTCCAATTGAGCTAATTAGCTTATTGTGAGAATATTACAAACGTCTGACAAAACTGAAAAATGTAAATTGCCAATTTCAACCAAACATGCTAGAAATGCTCCAATTGAGCTAATTAGCTTATTGTGAGAATATTGCAATTGTCTGACAAAAGCGGAAAATGTAAATTTCCAATTTCAACCAAACATGCTAGAAATGCTCCAATTGAGCTAATTAGCTTATTGTGAGAATATTACAAACGTCTGACAAAAGTAAAAAATGTAAATTTCTGATTTCAACCAAACATGCTAGAAATGCTCCAATTGAGCTAATTAGCTTATTGTGAGAATATTACAAACGTCTGACAAAACTGAAAAATAGAAATTTCCAATTTCAACCAAACATGCTAGAAAGGCTCCAATTGAGCTAATTAGCTTATTGTGAAAATATTGCAATTGTCTGACAAAACTGAAAAATGTAAATTTCCAATTTCAACCAAACATGCTAGAAATGTTCCAATTGAGCTAATTAGCTTATTGTGAGAATATTGCAATTGTCTGACAAAAGTGAAAAATGTAAATTTCCAATTTCAACCAAACATGCTAGAAATGCTCCAATTGAGCTAATTAGCTTATTGTGAGAATATTACAAACGTCTGACCAAACTGAAAAATGTAAATTTCCAATTTCAACCAAACATGCTAGAAATGCTCCAATTGAGCTAATTAGCTTATTGTGAGAATATTACAAACGTCTGACAAAAGTGAAAAATTTAAAATTCCAATTTCAATCAAACATGCTAGAAATGCTCCAATTGCGCAAATAAGCCTACTGTAAGAATTTTACAAACGTCTGACAAAACTGAAAATTTAAATTTTCAATTTCAACCAAACATGCTAGAAATGCTCCAATTGAGCTAATTAGCTTATTGTGAGAATATTACAAACGTCTGGCAAAACTGAAAAATGTAAATTTCCAATTTCAACCAAACATGCTAGAAATGCTCCATTTGAGCTAATCAACTTTTTGTGAGAATATTACAAACGTCTGACAAAACTAATAAATGTAAATTTCCAATTTCAACCAAACATGCTAGAAATGCTCCAATTGAGCTAATTAGCTTATTGTGAGAATATTACAAACGTCTGACAAAACTGAAAAATGTAAATTTCCAATTTCAACCAAACATGCTAGAAATGCTCCAATTGAGCTAATTAGCTTATTGTGAGAATATTACAAACGTCTGACAAAACTGAAAAAGGTAAATTTCCAATTTCAACTAAACATGCTAGAAATGCTCCAATTGAGCTAATTAGCTTATTGTGAGAATATTACAAACGTATGACAAAACTGAAAAATGTAAATTGCCAATTTCAACCAAACATGCTAGAAATGCTCCAATTGAGCTAATTAGCTTATTGTGAGAATATTACAAACGTCTGACAAAACTGAAAAATGTAAGTTTCAAATTTCAACCAAACATGCTAGAAATGCTCCAATTGAGCTAACTAGCTTATTGTGAGAATATTGCAATTGTCTGACAAAAGCGAAAAATGTAAAGTTCCAATTTCAACCAAACATGCTAGAAATGCTCCAATTGAGCTAATTAGCTTATTGTGAGAATATTACAAACGTCTGACAAAAGTGAAAAATGTAAATTTCCAATTTCAACCAAACATGCTAGAAATGTTCCAATTGAGCTAATTAGCTTATTGTGAAAATATTGCAATTGTCTGACAAAAGTGAAAAATGTAAATTTCCAATTTCAACCAAACATGCTAGAAATGCTCCAATTGAGCTAATTAGCTTATTGTGAGAATATTACAAACGTCTGACAAAACTGAAAAATGTAAATTTCCAATTTCAACCAAACATGCTAGAAATGCTCCAATTGAGCTAATTAGCTTATTGTGAGAATATTACAAACGTCTGACAAAAGTGAAAAGTTTATAATTCCAATTTCAATCAAACATGCTAGAAATGCTCCAATTGCGCAAATAAGCCTACTGTAAGAATTTTACAAACGTCTGACAAAACTGAAAATTTAGATTTTCAATTTCAACCAAACATGCTAGAAATGCTCCAATTGAGCTAATTAGCTTATTGTGAGAATATTGCAATTGTTTGACAAAAGTGAGAAATGTAAATTTCCAATTTCAACCAAACATGCTAGAAATGCTCCAATTGAGCTAATTAGCTTATTGTGAGAATATTACAAACGTCTGACAAAACTGAAAAATGTAAATTTCTAATTTCAACCAAACATGCTAGAAATGCTCCAATTGAGCTAATTAGCTTATTGTGAGAATATTGCAATTGTCTGACAAAAGCGAAAAATGTAAATTTCCAATTTCAACCAAACATGCTAGAAATGCTCCAATTGAGCTAATTAGCTTATTGTGAGAATATTACAAACGTCTGACACAAGTGAAAAATGTAAATTTCCAATTTCAACCAAACATGCTAGAAATGCTCCAATTGAGCTAATTAGCTTATTGTGAGAATATTACAAACGTCTGACACAAGTGAAAAATGTAAATTTCCAATTTCAACCAAACATGCTAGAAATGCTCCAATTGAGCTAATTAGCTTATTGTGAGAATATTACAAACGTCTGACAAAACTGAAAAATGTAAATTGCCAATTTCAACCAAACATGCTAGAAATGCTCCAATTGAGCTAATTAGCTTATTGTGAGAATATTGCAATTGTCTGACAAAAGCGGAAAATGTAAATTTCCAATTTCAACCAAACATGCTAGAAATGCTCCAATTGAGCTAATTAGCTTATTGTGAGAATATTACAAACGTCTGACAAAAGTAAAAAATGTAAATTTCTGATTTCAACCAAACATGCTAGAAATGCTCCAATTGAGCTAATTAGCTTATTGTGAGAATATTACAAACGTCTGACAAAACTGAAAAATAGAAATTTCCAATTTCAACCAAACATGCTAGAAAGGCTCCAATTGAGCTAATTAGCTTATTGTGAAAATATTGCAATTGTCTGACAAAACTGAAAAATGTAAATTTCCAATTTCAACCAAACATGCTAGAAATGTTCCAATTGAGCTAATTAGCTTATTGTGAGAATATTGCAATTGTCTGACAAAAGTGAAAAATGTAAATTTCCAATTTCAACCAAACATGCTAGAAATGCTCCAATTGAGCTAATTAGCTTATTGTGAGAATATTACAAACGTCTGACCAAACTGAAAAATGTAAATTTCCAATTTCAACCAAACATGCTAGAAATGCTCCAATTGAGCTAATTAGCTTATTGTGAGAATATTACAAACGTCTGACAAAAGTGAAAAATTTAAAATTCCAATTTCAATCAAACATGCTAGAAATGCTCCAATTGCGCAAATAAGCCTACTGTAAGAATTTTACAAACGTCTGACAAAACTGAAAATTTAAATTTTCAATTTCAACCAAACATGCTAGAAATGCTCCAATTGAGCTAATTAGCTTATTGTGAGAATATTACAAACGTCTGACAAAACTGAAAAATGTAAATTTCCAATTTCAACCAAACATGCTAGAAATGCTCCATTTGAGCTAATCAACTTTTTGTGAGAATATTACAAACGTCTGACAAAACTAATAAATGTAAATTTCCAATTTCAACCAAACATGCTAGAAATGCTCCAATTGAGCTAATTAGCTTATTGTGAGAATATTACAAACGTCTGACAAAACTGAAAAATGTAAATTTCCAATTTCAACCAAACATGCTAGAAATGCTCCAATTGAGCTAATTAGCTTATTGTGAGAATATTACAAACGTCTGACAAAACTGAAAAAGGTAAATTTCCAATTTCAACTAAACATGCTAGAAATGCTCCAATTGAGCTAATTAGCTTATTGTGAGAATATTACAAACGTATGACAAAACTGAAAAATGTAAATTGCCAATTTCAACCAAACATGCTAGAAATGCTCCAATTGAGCTAATTAGCTTATTGTGAGAATATTACAAACGTCTGACAAAACTGAAAAATGTAAGTTTCAAATTTCAACCAAACATGCTAGAAATGCTCCAATTGAGCTAATTAGCTTATTGTGAGAATATTGCAATTGTCTGACAAAAGCGAAAAATGTAAAGTTCCAATTTCAACCAAACATGCTAGAAATGCTCCAATTGAGCTAATTAGCTTATTGTGAGAATATTACAAACGTCTGACAAAAGTGGAAAATGTAAATTTCCAATTTCAACCAAACATGC
Source organism: Watersipora subatra (assembly GCF_963576615.1). Taxonomy (NCBI): domain Eukaryota; kingdom Metazoa; phylum Bryozoa; class Gymnolaemata; order Cheilostomatida; family Watersiporidae; genus Watersipora; species Watersipora subatra. The sequence continues at coordinate 34,264 of NW_027045295.1, forward strand.
TAGAAATGTTCCAATTGAGCTAATTAGCTTATTGTGAAAATATTGCAATTGTCTGACAAAAGTGAAAAATGTAAATTTCCAATTTCAACCAAACATGCTAGAAATGCTCCAATTGAGCTAATTAGCTTATTGTGAGAATATTACAAACGTCTGACAAAACTGAAAAATGTAAATTTCCAATTTCAACCAAACATGCTAGAAATGCTCCAATTGAGCTAATTAGCTTATTGTGAGAATATTACAAACGTCTGACAAAAGTGAAAAGTTTATAATTCCAATTTCAATCAAACATGCTAGAAATGCTCCAATTGCGCAAATAAGCCTACTGTAAGAATTTTACAAACGTCTGACAAAACTGAAAATTTAGATTTTCAATTTCAACCAAACATGCTAGAAATGCTCCAATTGAGCTAATTAGCTTATTGTGAGAATATTGCAATTGTTTGACAAAAGTGAGAAATGTAAATTTCCAATTTCAACCAAACATGCTAGAAATGCTCCAATTGAGCTAATTAGCTTATTGTGAGAATATTACAAACGTCTGACAAAACTGAAAAATGTAAATTTCCAATTTCAACCAAACATGCTAGAAATGCTCCAATTGAGCTAATTAGCTTATTGTGAGAATATTGCAATTGTCTGACAAAAGCGAAAAATGTAAATTTCCAATTTCAACCAAACATGCTAGAAATGCTCCAATTGAGCTAATTAGCTTATTGTGAGAATATTACAAACGTCTGACACAAGTGAAAAATGTAAATTTCCAATTTCAACCAAACATGCTAGAAATGCTCCAATTGAGCTAATTAGCTTATTGTGAGAATATTACAAACGTCTGACAAAACTGAAAAATGTAAATTGCCAATTTCAACCAAACATGCTAGAAATGCTCCAATTGAGCTAATTAGCTTATTGTGAGAATATTGCAATTGTCTGACAAAAGCGGAAAATGTAAATTTCCAATTTCAACCAAACATGCTAGAAATGCTCCAATTGAGCTAATTAGCTTATTGTGAGAATATTACAAACGTCTGACAAAAGTAAAAAATGTAAATTTCTGATTTCAACCAAACATGCTAGAAATGCTCCAATTGCGCAAATAAGCCTACTGTAAGAATTTTACAAACGTCTGACAAAACTGAAAATTTAAATTTTCAATTTCAACCAAACATGCTAGAAATGCTCCAATTGAGCTAATTAGCTTATTGTGAGAATATTGCAATTGTTTGACAAAAGTGAGAAATGTAAATTTCCAATTTCAACCAAACATGCTAGAAATGCTCCAATTGAGCTAATTAGCTTATTGTGAGAATATTACAAACGTCTGACAAAACTGAAAAATGTAAATTTCCAATTTCAACCAAACATGCTAGAAATGCTCCAATTGAGCTAATTAGCTTATTGTGAGAATATTGCAATTGTCTGACAAAAGCGAAAAATGTAAATTTCCAATTTCAACCAAACATGCTAGAAATGCTCCAATTGAGCTAATTAGCTTATTGTGAGAATATTACAAACGTCTGACACAAGTGAAAAATGTAAATTTCCAATTTCAACCAAACATGCTAGAAATGCTCCAATTGAGCTAATTAGCTTATTGTGAGAATATTACAAACGTCTGACAAAACTGAAAAATGTAAATTGCCAATTTCAACCAAACATGCTAGAAATGCTCCAATTGAGCTAATTAGCTTATTGTGAGAATATTACAAACGTCTGACAAAAGTGAAAAATTTAAAATTCCAATTTCAATCAAACATGCTAGAAATGCTCCAATTGCGCAAATAAGCCTACTGTAAGAATTTTACAAACGTCTGACAAAACTGAAAATTTAAATTTTCAATTTCAACCAAACATGCTAGAAATGCTCCAATTGAGCTAATTAGCTTATTGTGAGAATATTACAAACGTCTGGCAAAACTGAAAAATGTAAATTTCCAATTTCAACCAAACATGCTAGAAATGCTCCATTTGAGCTAATCAACTTTTTGTGAGAATATTACAAACGTCTGACAAAACTAATAAATGTAAATTTCCAATTTCAACCAAACATGCTAGAAATGCTCCAATTGAGCTAATTAGCTTATTGTGAGAATATTACAAACGTCTGACAAAACTGAAAAATGTAAATTTCCAATTTCAACCAAACATGCTAGAAATGCTCCAATTGAGCTAATTAGCTTATTGTGAGAATATTACAAACGTCTGACAAAACTGAAAAAGGTAAATTTCCAATTTCAACTAAACATGCTAGAAATGCTCCAATTGAGCTAATTAGCTTATTGTGAGAATATTACAAACGTATGACAAAACTGAAAAATGTAAATTGCCAATTTCAACCAAACATGCTAGAAATGCTCCAATTGAGCTAATTAGCTTATTGTGAGAATATTACAAACGTCTGACAAAACTGAAAAATGTAAGTTTCAAATTTCAACCAAACATGCTAGAAATGCTCCAATTGAGCTAACTAGCTTATTGTGAGAATATTGCAATTGTCTGACAAAAGCGAAAAATGTAAAGTTCCAATTTCAACCAAACATGCTAGAAATGCTCCAATTGAGCTAATTAGCTTATTGTGAGAATATTACAAACGTCTGACAAAAGTGAAAAATGTAAATTTCCAATTTCAACCAAACATGCTAGAAATGTTCCAATTGAGCTAATTAGCTTATTGTGAAAATATTGCAATTGTCTGACAAAAGTGAAAAATGTAAATTTCCAATTTCAACCAAACATGCTAGAAATGCTCCAATTGAGCTAATTAGCTTATTGTGAGAATATTACAAACGTCTGACAAAACTGAAAAATGTAAATTTCCAATTTCAACCAAACATGCTAGAAATGCTCCAATTGAGCTAATTAGCTTATTGTGAGAATATTACAAACGTCTGACAAAAGTGAAAAGTTTATAATTCCAATTTCAATCAAACATGCTAGAAATGCTCCAATTGCGCAAATAAGCCTACTGTAAGAATTTTACAAACGTCTGACAAAACTGAAAATTTAGATTTTCAATTTCAACCAAACATGCTAGAAATGCTCCAATTGAGCTAATTAGCTTATTGTGAGAATATTGCAATTGTTTGACAAAAGTGAGAAATGTAAATTTCCAATTTCAACCAAACATGCTAGAAATGCTCCAATTGAGCTAATTAGCTTATTGTGAGAATATTACAAACGTCTGACAAAACTGAAAAATGTAAATTTCCAATTTCAACCAAACATGCTAGAAATGCTCCAATTGAGCTAATTAGCTTATTGTGAGAATATTGCAATTGTCTGACAAAAGCGAAAAATGTAAATTTCCAATTTCAACCAAACATGCTAGAAATGCTCCAATTGAGCTAATTAGCTTATTGTGAGAATATTACAAACGTCTGACACAAGTGAAAAATGTAAATTTCCAATTTCAACCAAACATGCTAGAAATGCTCCAATTGAGCTAATTAGCTTATTGTGAGAATATTACAAACGTCTGACAAAACTGAAAAATGTAAATTGCCAATTTCAACCAAACATGCTAGAAATGCTCCAATTGAGCTAATTAGCTTATTGTGAGAATATTGCAATTGTCTGACAAAAGCGGAGAATGTAAATTTCCAATTTCAACCAAACATGCTAGAAATGCTCCAATTGAGCTAATTAGCTTTTTGTGAGAATATTACAAACGTCTGACAAAAGTAAAAAATGTAAATTTCTGATTTCAACCAAACATGCTAGAAATGCTCCAATTGAGCTAATTAGCTTATTGTGAGAATATTACAAACGTCTGACAAAACTGAAAAATAGAAATTTCCAATTTCAACCAAACATGCTAGAAAGGCTCCAATTGAGCTAATTAGCTTATTGTGAAAATATTGCAATTGTCTGACAAAACTGAAAAATGTAAATTTCCAATTTCAACCAAACATGCTAGAAATGTTCCAATTGAGCTAATTAGCTTATTGTGAGAATATTGCAATTGTCTGACAAAAGTGAAAAATGTAAATTTCCAATTTCAACCAAACATGCTAGAAATGCTCCAATTGAGCTAATTAGCTTATTGTGAGAATATTACAAACGTCTGACCAAACTGAAAAATGTAAATTTCCAATTTCAACCAAACATGCTAGAAATGCTCCAATTGAGCTAATTAGCTTATTGTGAGAATATTACAAACGTCTGACAAAAGTGAAAAATTTAAAATTCCGATTTCAATCAAACATGCTAGAAATGCTCCAATTGCGCAAATAAGCCTACTGTAAGAATTTTACAAACGTCTGACAAAACTGAAAATTTAAATTTTCAATTTCAACCAAACATGCTAGAAATGCTCCAATTGAGCTAATTAGCTTATTGTGAGAATATTACAAACGTCTGACAAAACTGAAAAATGTAAATTTCCAATTTCAACCAAACATGCTAGAAATGCTCCATTTGAGCTAATCAACTTTTTGTGAGAATATTACAAACGTCTGACAAAACTTATAAATGTAAATTTCCAATTTCAACCAAACATGCTAGAAATGCTCCAATTGAGCTAATTAGCTTATTGTGAGAATATTACAAACGTCTGACAAAACTGAAAAATGTAAATTTCCAATTTCAACCAAACATGCTAGAAATGCTCCAATTGAGCTAATTAGCTTATTGTGAGAATATTACAAACGTCTGACAAAACTGAAAAAGGTAAATTTCCAATTTCAACTAAACATGCTAGAAATGCTCCAATTGAGCTAATTAGCTTATTGTGAGAATATTGCAATTGTCTGACAAAAGTGAAAAATGTAAATTTCCAATTTCAACCAAACATGCTAGAAAGGCTCCAATTGAGCTAATTAGCTTATTGTGAGAATATTGCAATTGTCTGACAAAAGTGAAAAATGTAAATTTCCAATTTCAACCAAACATGCTAGAAATGCTCCAATTGAGCTAATTAGCTTATTGTGAGAATATTGCAATTGTCTGACAAAAGTGAAAAATGTAAAATTCCAATTTCAACCAAACATGCTAGAAATGCTCCAATTGAGCTAATTAGCTTATTGTGAGAATATTACAAACGTCTGACCAAACTGAAAAATGTAAATTTCCAATTTCAACCAAACATGCTAGAAATGCTCAAATTGCGCAAATAAGCCTACTGTAAGAATTTTACAAACGTCTGACAAAGCTGAAAAATGTAAATTTCCAATTTCAACCAAACATGCTAGAAATGCTCCAATTGAGCTAATTAGCTTATTGAGAGAATATTGCAATTGTCTGACAAAAGTGAAAAATGTAAATTTCCAATTTCAACCAAACATGCTAGAAATGTTCCAATTGAGCTAATTAGCTTATTGTGAAAATATTGCAATTGTCTGACAAAAGTGAAAAATGTAAATTTCCAATTTCAACCAAACATGCTAGAAATGCTCCAATTGAGCTAATTAGCTTATTGTGAGAATATTACAAACGTCTGACAAAACTGAAAAATGTAAATTTCCAATTTCAACCAAACATGCTAGAAATGCTCCAATTGAGCTAATTAGCTTATTGTGAGAATATTACAAACGTCTGACAAAAGTGAAAAGTTTATAATTCCAATTTCAATCAAACATGCTAGAAATGCTCCAATTGCGCAAATAAGCCTACTGTAAGAATTTTACAAACGTCTGACAAAACTGAAAATTTAAATTTTCAATTTCAACCAAACATGCTAGAAATGCTCCAATTGAGCTAATTAGCTTATTGTGAGAATATTGCAATTGTTTGACAAAAGTGAGAAATGTAAATTTCCAATTTCAACCAAACATGCTAGAAATGCTCCAATTGAGCTAATTAGCTTATTGTGAGAATATTACAAACGTCTGACAAAACTGAAAAATGTAAATTTCCAATTTCAACCAAACATGCTAGAAATGCTCCAATTGAGCTAATTAGCTTATTGTGAGAATATTGCAATTGTCTGACAAAAGCGAAAAATGTAAATTTCCAATTTCAACCAAACATGCTAGAAATGCTCCAATTGAGCAAATTAGCTTATTGTGAGAATATTACAAACGTCTGACACAAGTGAAAAATGTAAATTTCCAATTTCAACCAAACATGCTAGAAATGCTCCAATTGAGCTAATTAGCTTATTGTGAGAATATTACAAACGTCTGACAAAACTGAAAAATGTAAATTGCCAATTTCAACCAAACATGCTAGAAATGCTCCAATTGAGCTAATTAGCTTATTGTGAGAATATTGCAATTGTCTGACAAAAGCGGAAAATGTAAATTTCCAATTTCAACCAAACATGCTAGAAATGCTCCAATTGAGCTAATTAGCTTATTGTGAGAATATTACAAACGTCTGACAAAAGTAAAAAATGTAAATTTCTGATTTCAACCAAACATGCTAGAAATGCTCCAATTGAGCTAATTAGCTTATTGTGAGAATATTACAAACGTCTGACAAAACTGAAAAATAGAAATTTCCAATTTCAACCAAACATGCTAGAAAGGCTCCAATTGAGCTAATTAGCTTATTGTGAAAATATTGCAATTGTCTGACAAAACTGAAAAATGTAAATTTCCAATTTCAACCAAACATGCTAGAAATGTTCCAATTGAGCTAATTAGCTTATTGTGAGAATATTGCAATTGTCTGACAAAAGTGAAAAATGTAAATTTCCAATTTCAACCAAACATGCTAGAAATGCTCCAATTGAGCTAATTAGCTTATTGTGAGAATATTACAAACGTCTGACCAAACTGAAAAATGTAAATTTCCAATTTCAACCAAACATGCTAGAAATGCTCCAATTGAGCTAATTAGCTTATTGTGAGAATATTACAAACGTCTGACAAAAGTGAAAAATTTAAAATTCCAATTTCAATCAAACATGCTAGAAATGCTCCAATTGCGCAAATAAGCCTACTGTAAGAATTTTACAAACGTCTGACAAAACTGAAAATTTAAATTTTCAATTTCAACCAAACATGCTAGAAATGCTCCAATTGAGCTAATTAGCTTATTGTGAGAATATTACAAACGTCTGACAAAACTGAAAAATGTAAATTTCCAATTTCAACCAAACATGCTAGAAATGCTCCATTTGAGCTAATCAACTTTTTGTGAGAATATTACAAACGTCTGACAAAACTAATAAATGTAAATTTCCAATTTCAACCAAACATGCTAGAAATGCTCCAATTGAGCTAATTAGCTTATTGTGAGAATATTACAAACGTCTGACAAAACTGAAAAATGTAAATTTCCAATTTCAACCAAACATGCTAGAAATGCTCCAATTGAGCTAATTAGCTTATTGTGAGAATATTACAAACGTCTGACAAAACTGAAAAAGGTAAATTTCCAATTTCAACTAAACATGCTAGAAATGCTCCAATTGAGCTAATTAGCTTATTGTGAGAATATTACAAACGTATGACAAAACTGAAAAATGTAAATTTCCAATTTCAACTAAACATGCTAGAAATGCTCCAATTGAGCTAATTAGCTTATTGTGAGAATATTGCAATTGTCTGACAAAAGTGAAAAATGTAAATTTCTAATTTCAACCAAACATGCTAGAAAGGCTCCAATTGAGCTAATTAGCTTATTGTGAGAATATTGCAATTGTCTGACAAAAGTGAAAAATGTAAATTTCCAATTTCAACCAAACATGCTAGAAATGCTCCAATTGAGCTAATTAGCTTATTGTGAGAATATTGCAATTGTCTGACAAAAGTGAAAAATGTAAAATTCCAATTTCAACCAAACATGCTAGAAATGCTCCATTTGAGCTAATTAGCTTATTGTGAGAATATTACAAACGTCTGACAAAACTGAAAAATGTAAATTTCCAATTTCAACCAAACATGCTAGAAATGCTCAAATTGCGCAAATAAGCCTACTGTAAGAATTTTACAAACGTCTGACAAAGCTGAAAAATGTAAATTTCCAATTTCAACCAAACATGCTAGAAATGCTCCAATTGAGCTAATTAGCTTATTGAGAGAATATTGCAATTGTCTGACAAAAGTGAAAAATGTAAATTTCCAATTTCAACTAAACATGCTAGAAATGCTCCAATTGAGCTAATTAGCTTATTGTGAGAATATTGCAATTGTCTGACAAAAGTGAAAAATGTAAATTTCCAATTTCAACCAAACATGCTAGAAAGGCTCCAATTGAGCTAATTAGCTTATTGTGAGAATATTGCAATTGTCTGACAAAAGTGAAAAATGTAAATTTCCAATTTCAACCAAACATGCTAGAAATGCTCCAATTGAGCTAATTAGCTTATTGTGAGAATATTGCAATTGTCTGACAAAAGTGAAAAATGTAAAATTCCAATTTCAACCAAACATGCTAGAAATGCTCCAATTGAGCTAATTAGCTTATTGTGAGAATATTACAAACGTCTGACAAAACTGAAAAATGTAAATTTCCAATTTCAACCAAACATGCTAGAAATGCTCCAATTGCGCAAATAAGCCTACTGTAAGAATTTTACAAACGTCTGACAAAGCTGAAAAATGTAAATTTCCAATTTCAACCAAACATGCTAGAAATGCTCCAATTGAGCTAATTAGCTTATTGAGAGAATATTGCAATTGTCTGACAAAAGTGAAAAATGTAAATTTCCAATTTCAACTAAACATGCTAGAAATGCTCCAATTGAGCTAATTAGCTTATTGTGAGAATATTGCAATTGTCTGACAAAAGTGAAAAATGTAAATTTCCAATTTCAACCAAACATGCTAGAAAGGCTCCAATTGAGCTAATTAGCTTATTGTGAGAATATTGCAATTGTCTGACAAAAGTGAAAAATGTAAATTTCCAATTTCAACCAAACATGCTAGAAATGCTCCAATTGAGCTAATTAGCTTATTGTGAGAATATTACAAACGTCTGACAAAACTGAAAAATGTAAATTGCCAATTTCAACCAAACATGCTAGAAATGCTCCAATTGAGCTAATTAGCTTATTGTGAGAATATTGCAATTGTCTGACAAAAGCGGAAAATGTAAATTTCCAATTTCAACCAAACATGCTAGAAATGCTCCAATTGAGCTAATTAGCTTATTGTGAGAATATTACAAACGTCTGACAAAAGTAAAAAATGTAAATTTCTGATTTCAACCAAACATGCTAGAAATGCTCCAATTGAGCTAATTAGCTTATTGTGAGAATATTACAAACGTCTGACAAAACTGAAAAATAGAAATTTCCAATTTCAACCAAACATGCTAGAAAGGCTCCAATTGAGCTAATTAGCTTATTGTGAAAATATTGCAATTGTCTGACAAAACTGAAAAATGTAAATTTCCAATTTCAACCAAACATGCTAGAAATGTTCCAATTGAGCTAATTAGCTTATTGTGAGAATATTGCAATTGTCTGACAAAAGTGAAAAATGTAAATTTCCAATTTCAACCAAACATGCTAGAAATGCTCCAATTGAGCTAATTAGCTTATTGTGAGAATATTACAAACGTCTGACCAAACTGAAAAATGTAAATTTCCAATTTCAACCAAACATGCTAGAAATGCTCCAATTGAGCTAATTAGCTTATTGTGAGAATATTACAAACGTCTGACAAAAGTGAAAAATTTAAAATTCCAATTTCAATCAAACATGCTAGAAATGCTCCAATTGCGCAAATAAGCCTACTGTAAGAATTTTACAAACGTCTGACAAAACTGAAAATTTAAATTTTCAATTTCAACCAAACATGCTAGAAATGCTCCAATTGAGCTAATTAGCTTATTGTGAGAATATTACAAACGTCTGACAAAACTGAAAAATGTAAATTTCCAATTTCAACCAAACATGCTAGAAATGCTCCATTTGAGCTAATCAACTTTTTGTGAGAATATTACAAACGTCTGACAAAACTAATAAATGTAAATTTCCAATTTCAACCAAACATGCTAGAAATGCTCCAATTGAGCTAATTAGCTTATTGTGAGAATATTACAAACGTCTGACAAAACTGAAAAATGTAAATTTCCAATTTCAACCAAACATGCTAGAAATGCTCCAATTGAGCTAATTAGCTTATTGTGAGAATATTACAAACGTCTGACAAAACTGAAAAAGGTAAATTTCCAATTTCAACTAAACATGCTAGAAATGCTCCAATTGAGCTAATTAGCTTATTGTGAGAATATTACAAACGTATGACAAAACTGAAAAATGTAAATTTCCAATTTCAACTAAACATGCTAGAAATGCTCCAATTGAGCTAATTAGCTTATTGTGAGAATATTGCAATTGTCTGACAAAAGTGAAAAATGTAAATTTCCAATTTCAACCAAACATGCTAGAAAGGCTCCAATTGAGCTAATTAGCTTATTGTGAGAATATTGCAATTGTCTGACAAAAGTGAAAAATGTAAATTTCCAATTTCAACCAAACATGCTAGAAATGCTCCAATTGAGCTAATTAGCTTATTGTGAGAATATTGCAATTGTCTGACAAAAGTGAAAAATGTAAAATTCCAATTTCAACCAAACATGCTAGAAATGCTCCATTTGAGCTAATTAGCTTATTGTGAGAATATTACAAACGTCTGACAAAACTGAAAAATGTAAATTTCCAATTTCAACCAAACATGCTAGAAATGCTCAAATTGCGCAAATAAGCCTACTGTAAGAATTTTACAAACGTCTGACAAAGCTGAAAAATGTAAATTTCCAATTTCAACCAAACATGCTAGAAATGCTCCAATTGAGCTAATTAGCTTATTGAGAGAATATTGCAATTGTCTGACAAAAGTGAAAAATGTAAATTTCCAATTTCAACTAAACATGCTAGAAATGCTCCAATTGAGCTAATTAGCTTATTGTGAGAATATTGCAATTGTCTGACAAAAGTGAAAAATGTAAATTTCCAATTTCAACCAAACATGCTAGAAAGGCTCCAATTGAGCTAATTAGCTTATTGTGAGAATATTGCAATTGTCTGACAAAAGTGAAAAATGTAAATTTCCAATTTCAACCAAACATGCTAGAAATGCTCCAATTGAGCTAATTAGCTTATTGTGAGAATATTGCAATTGTCTGACAAAAGTGAAAAATGTAAAATTCCAATTTCAACCAAACATGCTAGAAATGCTCCAATTGAGCTAATTAGCTTATTGTGAGAATATTACAAACGTCTGACAAAACTGAAAAATGTAAATTTCCAATTTCAACCAAACATGCTAGAAATGCTCAAATTGCGCAAATAAGCCTACTGTAAGAATTTTACAAACGTCTGACAAAGCTGAAAAATGTAAATTTCCAATTTCAACCAAACATGCTAGAAATGCTCCAATTGAGCTAATTAGCTTATTGAGAGAATATTGCAATTGTCTGACAAAAGTGAAAAATGTAAATTTCCAATTTCAACTAAACATGCTAGAAATGCTCCAATTGAGCTAATTAGCTTATTGTGAGAATATTGCAATTGTCTGACAAAAGTGAAAAATGTAAATTTCCAATTTCAACCAAACATGCTAGAAAGGCTCCAATTGAGCTAATTAGCTTATTGTGAGAATATTGCAATTGTCTGACAAAAGTGAAAAATGTAAATTTCCAATTTCAACCAAACATGCTAGAAATGCTCAAATTGCGCAAATAAGCCTACTGTAAGAATTTTACAAACGTCTGACAAAACTGAAAATTTAAATTTTCAATTTCAACCAAACATGCTAGAAATGCTCCAATTGAGCTAATTAGCTTATTGTGAGAATATTACAAACGTCTGACAAAACTGAAAAATGTAAATTTCCAATTTCAACCAAACATGCTAGAAATGCTCCATTTGAGCTAATCAACTTTTTGTGAGAATATTACAAACGTCTGACAAAACTAATAAATGTAAATTTCCAATTTCAACCAAACATGCTAGAAATGCTCCAATTGAGCTAATTAGCTTATTGTGAGAATATTACAAACGTCTGACAAAACTGAAAAATGTAAATTTCCAATTTCAACCAAACATGCTAGAAATGCTCCAATTGAGCTAATTAGCTTATTGTGAGAATATTACAAACGTCTGACAAAACTGAAAAAGGTAAATTTCCAATTTCAACTAAACATGCTAGAAATGCTCCAATTGAGCTAATTAGCTTATTGTGAGAATATTACAAACGTATGACAAAACTGAAAAATGTAAATTTCCAATTTCAACTAAACATGCTAGAATTGCTCCAATTGAGCTAATTAGCTTATTGTGAGAATATTGCAATTGTCTGACAAAAGTGAAAAATGTAAATTTCCAATTTCAACCAAACATGCTAGAAAGGCTCCAATTGAGCTAATTAGCTTATTGTGAGAATATTGCAATTGTCTGACAAAAGTGAAAAATGTAAATTTCCAATTTCAACCAAACATGCTAGAAATGCTCCAATTGAGCTAATTAGCTTATTGTGAGAATATTACAAACGTCTGACAAAACTGAAAAATGTAAATTTCCAATTTCAACCAAACATGCTAGAAATGCTCCAATTGAGCTAATTAGCTTATTGTGAGAATATTACAAACGTCTGACAAAACTGAAAAAGGTAAATTTCCAATTTCAACTAAACATGCTAGAAATGCTCCAATTGAGCTAATTAGCTTATTGTGAGAATATTACAAACGTATGACAAAACTGAAAAATGTAATTTTCCAATTTCAACTAAACATGCTAGAAATGCTCCAATTGAGCTAATTAGCTTATTGTGAGAATATTGCAATTGTCTGACAAAAGTGAAAAATGTAAATTTCCAATTTCAACCAAACATGCTAGAAAGGCTCCAATTGAGCTAATTAGCTTATTGTGAGAATATTGCAATTGTCTGACAAAAGTGAAAAATGTAAATTTCCAATTTCAACCAAACATGCTAGAAATGCTCCAATTGAGCTAATTAGCTTATTGTGAGAATATTGCAATTGTCTGACAAAAGTGAAAAATGTAAAATTCCAATTTCAACCAAACATGCTAGAAATGCTCCAATTGAGCTAATTAGCTTATTGTGAGAATATTACAAACGTCTGACAAAACTGAAAAATGTAAATTTCCAATTTCAACCAAACATGCTAGAAATGCTCAAATTGCGCAAATAAGCCTACTGTAAGAATTTTACAAACGTCTGACAAAGCTGAAAAATGTAAATTTCCAATTTCAACCAAACATGCTAGAAATGCTCCAATTGAGCTAATTAGCTTATTGAGAGAATATTGCAATTGTCTGACAAAAGTGAAAAATGCAAATTTCCAATTTCAACTAAACATGCTAGAAATGCTCCAATTGAGCTAATTAGCTTATTGTGAGAATATTGCAATTGTCTGACAAAAGTGAAAAATGTAAATTTCCAATTTCAACCAAACATGCTAGAAAGGCTCCAATTGAGCTAATTAGCTTATTGTGAGAATATTGCAATTGTCTGACAAAAGTGAAAAATGTAAATTTCCAATTTCAACCAAACATGCTAGAAATGCTCCAATTGAGCTAATTAGCTTATTGTGAGAATATTACAAACGTCTGACAAAACTGAAAAATGTAAATTTCCAATTTCAACCAAACATGCTAGAAATGCTCAAATTGCGCAAATAAGCCTACTGTAAGAATTTTACAAACGTCTGACAAAGCTGAAAAATGTAAATTTCCAATTTCAACCAAACATGCTAGAAATGCTCCAATTGAGCTAATTAGCTTATTGAGAGAATATTGCAATTGTCTGACAAAAGTGAAAAATGTAAATTTCCAATTTCAACTAAACATGCTAGAAATGCTCCAATTGAGCTAATTAGCTTATTGTGAGAATATTGCAATTGTCTGACAAAAGTGAAAAATGTAAATTTCCAATTTCAACCAAACATGCTAGAAAGGCTCCAATTGAGCTAATTAGCTTATTGTGAGAATATTGCAATTGTCTGACAAAAGTGAAAAATGTAAATTTCCAATTTCAACCAAACATGCTAGAAAGGCTCCAATTGAGCTAATTAGCTTATTGTGAGAATATTGCAATTGTCTGACAAAAGTGAAAAATGTAAATTTCCAATTTCAACCAAACATGCTAGAAATGCTCCAATTGAGCTAATTAGCTTATTGTGAGAATATTGCAATTGTCTGACAAAAGTGAAAAATGTAAAATTCCAATTTCAACCAAACATGCTAGAAATGCTCCAATTGAGCTAATTAGCTTATTGTGAGAATATTACAAACGTCTGACCAAACTGAAAAATGTAAATTTCCAATTTCAACCAAACATGCTAGAAATGCTCAAATTGCGCAAATAAGCCTACTGTAAGAATTTTACAAACGTCTGACAAAGCTGAAAAATGTAAATTTCCAATTTCAACCAAACATGCTAGAAATGCTCCAATTGAGCTAATTAGCTTATTGAGAGAATATTGCAATTGTCTGACAAAAGTGAAAAATGTAAATTTCCAATTTCAACCAAACATGCTAGAAATGTTCCAATTGAGCTAATTAGCTTATTGTGAAAATATTGCAATTGTCTGACAAAAGTGAAAAATGTAAATTTCCAATTTCAACCAAACATGCTAGAAATGCTCCAATTGAGCTAATTAGCTTATTGTGAGAATATTACAAACGTCTGACAAAACTGAAAAATGTAAATTTCCAATTTCAACCAAACATGCTAGAAATGCTCCAATTGAGCTAATTAGCTTATTGTGAGAATATTACAAACGTCTGACAAAAGTGAAAAGTTTATAATTCCAATTTCAATCAAACATGCTAGAAATGCTCCAATTGCGCAAATAAGCCTACTGTAAGAATTTTACAAACGTCTGACAAAACTGAAAATTTAAATTTTCAATTTCAACCAAACATGCTAGAAATGCTCCAATTGAGCTAATTAGCTTATTGTGAGAATATTGCAATTGTTTGACAAAAGTGAGAAATGTAAATTTCCAATTTCAACCAAACATGCTAGAAATGCTCCAATTGAGCTAATTAGCTTATTGTGAGAATATTACAAACGTCTGACAAAAGTGAAAAATGTAAATTTCCAATTTCAACCAAACATGCTAGAAATGCTCCAATTGAGCTAATTAGCTTATTGTGAGAATATTGCAATTGTCTGACAAAAGCGGAAAATGTAAATTTCCAATTTCAACCAAACATGCTAGAAATGCTCCAATTGAGCTAATTAGCTTATTGTGAGAATATTACAAACGTCTGACAAAAGTAAAAAATGTAAATTTCTGATTTCAACCAAACATGCTAGAAATGCTCCAATTGAGCTAATTAGCTTATTGTGAGAATATTACAAACGTCTGACAAAACTGAAAAATAGAAATTTCCAATTTCAACCAAACATGCTAGAAAGGCTCCAATTGAGCTAATTAGCTTATTGTGAAAATATTGCAATTGTCTGACAAAACTGAAAAATGTAAATTTCCAATTTCAACCAAACATGCTAGAAATGTTCCAATTGAGCTAATTAGCTTATTGTGAGAATATTGCAATTGTCTGACAAAAGTGAAAAATGTAAATTTCCAATTTCAACCAAACATGCTAGAAATGCTCCAATTGAGCTAATTAGCTTATTGTGAGAATATTACAAACGTCTGACCAAACTGAAAAATGTAAATTTCCAATTTCAACCAAACATGCTAGAAATGCTCCAATTGAGCTAATTAGCTTATTGTGAGAATATTACAAACGTCTGACAAAAGTGAAAAATTTAAAATTCCAATTTCAATCAAACATGCTAGAAATGCTCCAATTGCGCAAATAAGCCTACTGTAAGAATTTTACAAACGTCTGACAAAACTGAAAATTTAAATTTTCAATTTCAACCAAACATGCTAGAAATGCTCCAATTGAGCTAATTAGCTTATTGTGAGAATATTACAAACGTCTGACAAAACTGAAAAATGTAAATTTCCAATTTCAACCAAACATGCTAGAAATGCTCCATTTGAGCTAATCAACTTTTTGTGAGAATATTACAAACGTCTGACAAAACTAATAAATGTAAATTTCCAATTTCAACCAAACATGCTAGAAATGCTCCAATTGAGCTAATTAGCTTATTGTGAGAATATTACAAACGTCTGACAAAACTGAAAAATGTAAATTTCCAATTTCAACCAAACATGCTAGAAATGCTCCAATTGAGCTAATTAGCTTATTGTGAGAATATTACAAACGTCTGACAAAACTGAAAAAGGTAAATTTCCAATTTCAACTAAACATGCTAGAAATGCTCCAATTGAGCTAATTAGCTTATTGTGAGAATATTACAAACGTATGACAAAACTGAAAAATGTAAATTTCCAATTTCAACTAAACATGCTAGAAATGCTCCAATTGAGCTAATTAGCTTATTGTGAGAATATTGCAATTGTCTGACAAAAGTGAAAAATGTAAATTTCCAATTTCAACCAAACATGCTAGAAAGGCTCCAATTGAGCTAATTAGCTTATTGTGAGAATATTGCAATTGTCTGACAAAAGTGAAAAATGTAAATTTCCAATTTCAACCAAACATGCTAGAAATGCTCCAATTGAGCTAATTAGCTTATTGTGAGAATATTGCAATTGTCTGACAAAAGTGAAAAATGTAAAATTCCAATTTCAACCAAACATGCTAGAAATGCTCCATTTGAGCTAATTAGCTTATTGTGAGAATATTACAAACGTCTGACAAAACTGAAAAATGTAAATTTCCAATTTCAACCAAACATGCTAGAAATGCTCAAATTGCGCAAATAAGCCTACTGTAAGAATTTTACAAACGTCTGACAAAGCTGAAAAATGTAAATTTCCAATTTCAACCAAACATGCTAGAAATGCTCCAATTGAGCTAATTAGCTTATTGAGAGAATATTGCAATTGTCTGACAAAAGTGAAAAATGTAAATTTCCAATTTCAACTAAACATGCTAGAAATGCTCCAATTGAGCTAATTAGCTTATTGTGAGAATATTGCAATTGTCTGACAAAAGTGAAAAATGTAAATTTCCAATTTCAACCAAACATGCTAGAAAGGCTCCAATTGAGCTAATTAGCTTATTGTGAGAATATTGCAATTGTCTGACAAAAGTGAAAAATGTAAATTTCCAATTTCAACCAAACATGCTAGAAATGCTCCAATTGAGCTAATTAGCTTATTGTGAGAATATTGCAATTGTCTGACAAAAGTGAAAAATGTAAAATTCCAATTTCAACCAAACATGCTAGAAATGCTCCAATTGAGCTAATTAGCTTATTGTGAGAATATTACAAACGTCTGACAAAACTGAAAAATGTAATTTTCCAATTTCAACTAAACATGCTAGAAATGCTCCAATTGAGCTAATTAGCTTATTGTGAGAATATTGCAATTGTCTGACAAAAGTGAAAAATGTAAAATTCCAATTTCAACCAAACATGCTAGAATTGCTCCAATTGAGCTAATTAGCTTATTGTGAGAATATTGCAATTGTCTGACAAAAGTGAAAAATGTAAATTTCCAATTTCAACCAAACATGCTAGAAAGGCTCCAATTGAGCTAATTAGCTTATTGTGAGAATATTGCAATTGTCTGACAAAAGTGAAAAATGTAAATTTCCAATTTCAACCAAACATGCTAGAAATGCTCCAATTGAGCTAATTAGCTTATTGTGAGAATATTACAAACGTCTGACAAAACTGAAAAATGTAAATTTCCAATTTCAACCAAACATGCTAGAAATGCTCCAATCGAGCTAATTAGCTTATTGTGAGAATATTACAAACGTCTGACAAAACTGAAAAAGGTAAATTTCCAATTTCAACTAAACATGCTAGAAATGCTCCAATTGAGCTAATTAGCTTATTGTGAGAATATTACAAACGTATGACAAAACTGAAAAATGTAATTTTCCAATTTCAACTAAACATGCTAGAAATGCTCCAATTGAGCTAATTAGCTTATTGTGAGAATATTGCAATTGTCTGACAAAAGTGAAAAATGTAAATTTCCAATTTCAACCAAACATGCTAGAAAGGCACCAATTGAGCTAATTAGCTTATTGTGAGAATATTGCAATTGTCTGACAAAAGTGAAAAATGTAAATTTCCAATTTCAACCAAACATGCTAGAAATGCTCCAATTGAGCTAATTAGCTTATTGTGAGAATATTGCAATTGTCTGACAAAAGTGAAAAATGTAAAATTCCAATTTCAACCAAACATGCTAGAAATGCTCCAATTGAGCTAATTAGCTTATTGTGAGAATATTACAAACGTCTGACAAAACTGAAAAATGTAAATTTCCAATTTCAACCAAACATGCTAGAAATGCTCAAATTGCGCAAATAAGCCTACTGTAAGAATTTTACAAACGTCTGACAAAGCTGAAAAATGTAAATTTCCAATTTCAACCAAACATGCTAGAAATGCTCCAATTGAGCTAATTAGCTTATTGAGAGAATATTGCAATTGTCTGACAAAAGTGAAAAATGCAAATTTCCAATTTCAACTAAACATTCTAGAAATGCTCCAATTGAGCTAATTAGCTTATTGTGAGAATATTGCAATTGTCTGACAAAAGTGAAAAATGTAAATTTCCAATTTCAACCAAACATGCTAGAAAGGCTCCAATTAAGCTAATTAGCTTATTGTGAGAATATTGCAATTGTCTGACAAAAGTGAAAAATGTAAATTTCCAATTTCAACCAAACATGCTAGAAATGCTCCAATTGAGCTAATTAGCTTATTGTGAGAATATTGCAATTGTCTGACAAAAGTGAAAAATGTAAAATTCCAATTTCAACCAAACATGCTAGAAATGCTCCAATTGAGCTAATTAGCTTATTGTGAGAATATTACAAACGTCTGACAAAACTGAAAAATGTAAATTTCCAATTTCAACCAAACATGCTAGAAATGCTCAAATTGCGCAAATAAGCCTACTGTAAGAATTTTACAAACGTCTGACAAAGCTGAAAAATGTAAATTTCCAATTTCAACCAAACATGCTAGAAATGCTCCAATTGAGCTAATTAGCTTATTGAGAGAATATTGCAATTGTCTGACAAAAGTGAAAAATGTAAATTTCCAATTTCAACTAAACATGCTAGAAATGCTCCAATTGAGCTAATTAGCTTATTGTGAGAATATTGCAATTGTCTGACAAAAGTGAAAAATGTAAATTTCCAATTTCAACCAAACATGCTAGAAAGGCTCCAATTGAGCTAATTAGCTTATTGTGAGAATATTGCAATTGTCTGACAAAAGTGAAAAATGTAAATTTCCAATTTCAACCAAACATGCTAGAAATGCTCAAATTGCGCAAATAAGCCTACTGTAAGAATTTTACAAACGTCTGACAAAACTGAAAATTTAAATTTTCAATTTCAACCAAACATGCTAGAAATGCTCCAATTGAGCTAATTAGCTTATTGTGAGAATATTACAAACGTCTGACAAAACTGAAAAATGTAAATTTCCAATTTCAACCAAACATGCTAGAAATGCTCCATTTGAGCTAATCAACTTTTTGTGAGAATATTACAAACGTCTGACAAAACTAATAAATGTAAATTTCCAATTTCAACCAAACATGCTAGAAATGCTCCAATTGAGCTAATTAGCTTATTGTGAGAATATTACAAACGTCTGACAAAACTGAAAAATGTAAATTTCCAATTTCAACCAAACATGCTAGAAATGCTCCAATTGAGCTAATTAGCTTATTGTGAGAATATTACAAACGTCTGACAAAACTGAAAAAGGTAAATTTCCAATTTCAACTAAACATGCTAGAAATGCTCCAATTGAGCTAATTAGCTTATTGTGAGAATATTACAAACGTATGACAAAACTGAAAAATGTAAATTTCCAATTTCAACTAAACATGCTAGAAATGCTCCAATTGAGCTAATTAGCTTATTGTGAGAATATTGCAATTGTCTGACAAAAGTGAAAAATGTAAATTTCCAATTTCAATCAAACATGCTAGAAAGGCTCCAATTGAGCTAATTAGCTTATTGTGAGAATATTGCAATTGTCTGACAAAAGTGAAAAATGTAAATTTCCAATTTCAACCAAACATGCTAGAAATGCTCCAATTGAGCTAATTAGCTTATTGTGAGAATATTGCAATTGTCTGACAAAAGTGAAAAATGTAAAATTCCAATTTCAACCAAACATGCTAGAAATGCTCCAATTGAGCTAATTAGCTTATTGTGAGAATATTACAAACGTCTGACAAAACTGAAAAATGTAAATTTCCAATTTCAACCAAACATGCTAGAAATGCTCAAATTGCGCAAATAAGCCTACTGTAAGAATTTTACAAACGTCTGACAAAGCTGAAAAATGTAAATTTCCAATTTCAACCAAACATGCTAGAAATGCTCCAATTGAGCTAATTAGCTTATTGTGAGAATATTGCAATTGTCTGACAAAAGTGAAAAATGCAAATTTCCAATTTCAACTAAACATGCTAGAAATGCTCCAATTGAGCTAATTAGCTTATTGTGAGAATATTGCAATTGTCTGACAAAAGTGAAAAATGTAAATTTCCAATTTCAACCAAACATGCTAGAAAGGCTCCAATTGAGCTAATTAGCTTATTGTGAGAATATTGCAATTGTCTGACAAAAGTGAAAAATGTAAATTTCCAATTTCAACCAAACATGCTAGAAATGCTCCAATTGAGCTAATTAGCTTATTGTGAGAATATTGCAATTGTCTGACAAAAGTGAAAAATGTAAAATTCCAATTTCAACCAAACATGCTAGAAATGCTCCAATTGAGCTAATTAGCTTATTGTGAGAATATTACAAACGTCTGACAAAACTGAAAAATGTAAATTTCCAATTTCAACCAAACATGCTAGAAATGCTCAAATTGCGCAAATAAGCCTACTGTAAGAATTTTACAAACGTCTGACAAAGCTGAAAAATGTAAATTTCCAATTTCAACCAAACATGCTAGAAATGCTCCAATTGAGCTAATTAGCTTATTGAGAGAATATTGCAATTGTCTGACAAAAGTGAAAAATGCAAATTTCCAATTTCAACTAAACATGCTAGAAATGCTCCAATTGAGCTAATTAGCTTATTTTGAGAATATTACAAACGTCTGACAAAACTAAAAAATGTAAATTTCCAATTTCAACCAAACATGCTAGAAATGCTCCAAATGCGGAAATAAGCTTACTGTAAGAAGTGTACAAACGTCTGACAAAACTGAAAAATGTAAATTTTCAATTTCAACCAAACATGCTAGAAATGCTCCAATTGAGCTAGTTAGCTTATTGTGAGAATATTACAAACTTCTGACAAAACTGAAAAATGTAAATTTCCAATTTCAACTAAACATGCTAGAAATGCTCCAATTGAGCTAATTAGCTTATCGTCAGAATATTACAAACGTCCGACAAAAGTGAAAAATGTAAATTTCCAATTTCAACCAAACATGCTAGAAATGCTCCAATTGAGCTAATTAGCTTATTGATAGAATATTGCAATTGTCTGACAAAACTGAAAAATGTAATTTCCAATTTTAACCAAACATGCTAGAAATGCTCCAATTGAGCTAATTAGCTTATTGTTAGAATATTACAAACGTGTGACAAAACTGAAAAATGTAAATTTCCAATTTCAACCAAACATGCTAGAAATGCTCCAATTGAGCTAATTAGCTTATTGTGAGAATATTACAAACGTCTGACAAAACTGAAAAATGTAAATTTCCAATTTCAACCAAACATGCTAGAAATGCTCCAATTGAGCTAATTAGCTTATTGTGAGAATATTACAAACGTCTGACAAAAGTAAAAAATGTAAATTTCTGATTTCAACCAAACATGCTAGAAATGCTCCAATTGAGCCAATTAGCTTATTTTGAGAATATTACAAACGTCTGACTAAACTGAAAAATGTGAATTTCCAATTTCAACCAAACATGCTAGAAATGCTCCAATTGCGCAAATGAGCCTACTGTAAGAATTTTACAAACGTCTGACAAAACTGAAAAATGTAAATTTCCAATTTCAACCAAACATGCTAGAAATGCTCCAATTGAGCTAATTAGCTTATTGTGAGAATATTGCAATTGTCTGAAAAAAGTGAAAAATGTAAATTTCCAATTTCAACCAAACATGCTAGAAATGCTCCAATTGAACTAATTAGCTTATTGTGAGAATATTACAAACGTCTGAGCAAACTGAAAAATGTAAATTTCCAATTTCAACCAAACATGCTAGAAATGCTCCAATTGAGCTAATTAGCTTATTGTGAGAATATTACAAACGTCTGACAAAACTGAAAAATGTAAATTTCCAATTTCAACCAAACATGCTAGAAATGCTCCAATTGAGCTAATTAGCTTATTGTGAGATTATTACAAACGTCTGACAAAACTGAAAAATGTAATTTTCCAATTTCAACCAAACATGATAAAAATGCTCCAATTGAGCTAAATAGCTTATTGTGAGAATATTACAAACGTCTGACAAAACTGAAAAATGTAAATTTCCAATTTCAACCAAACATGCTAGAAATGCTCAAATTGCGCATATAAGCCTACTGTAAGAATATTACAAACGTCTGACAAAACTGAAAAATGTAAATTTCCAATTTCAACCAAACATGCTAGAAATGCTCCAATTGAGCTAATTAGCTTATTGAGAGAATATTGCAATTGTCTGACAAAAGTGAAAAATGTAAATTTCCAATTTCAACCAAACATGCTAGAAATGCTCAAATTGCGCAAATAAGCCTACTGTAAGACTTTTACAAACGTCTGACAAAAGTGGAAAATAAAAATTTCCAATTTCAACCAAACATGCTAGAAATGCTCCAATTGAGCTAGTTAGCTCATTGTGAGAATATTACAAACGTCTGACAGCACTGAAAAATGTAAATTTTCAATTTCAACCAAACATGCTAGAAATGCTCCAATTGAGCTAATTAGCTTATTGTGAGAATATTACAAACGTCTGACAACACTGAAAAATGTAAATTTCCAATTTCAACCAAACATGCTAGAAATGCTCCAATTGAGCTAATTAGCTTATTGTGAGAATATTACAAACGTCTGACAAAAGTGAAAAATGTAAATTTCCAATTTCAACCAAACATGCTAGAAATGCTCAAATTTCGCAAATAAGCCTATTGTAAAAATTTTACAAACGTCTGACAAAACTGGAAAATGTAAACTTCCAATTTCAACCAAACATGCTAGAAATGCTCCAATTGAGCTAATTAGCTTATTGAGAGAATATTGCAATTGTCTGACAAAAGTGAAAAATGTAAATTTCCAATTTCAACCAAACATGCTAGAAATGCTCCAATTGAGCTAATTAGCTTATTGTGAGAATATTACAAACGTCTGACAAAAGTGAAAAATGTAAATTTCCAATTTCAACCAAACATGCTAGAAATGCTCCAATTGAGCTAATTAGCTTATTGTGAGAATATTGCAATTGTCTGACAAAAGTGAAAAATGTAAGTTTCCAATTTCAACCAAACATGCTAGAAATGCTCCAATTGAGCTAATTAGCTTATTGTGAGAATATTACAAACGTCTGACAAAAGTGAAAAATGTAAATTTCCAATTTCAACCAAACATGCTAGAAATGCTCAAAATGCGCAAATAAGCCTAATGTAAGAAATTTACAAATGTCTGACAAAACTGAAAAATGTGAATTTCCAATTTCAACAAAACATGCTAGAAATGCTCCAATTGAGCTAATTAGCTTATTGAGAGAATATTGCAATTGTCTGACAAAAGTGGAAAATGTAAATTTCCAATTTCAACCAAACATGCTAGAAATGCTCCAATTGAGCTAATTAGCTTATTGTGAGAATATTACAAACGTCTGACTAAACTGAAAAATGTGAATTTCCAATTTCAACCAAACATGCTAGAAATGCTCCAATTGAGCTAATTAGCTTATTGTGAGAATATTACAAACGTCTGACAAAACTGAAAAATGTAAATTTCCAATTTCAACCAAACATGCTAGAAATGCTCCAATTGAGCTAATTAGCTTATTGTGAGAATATTGCAATTGTATGACAAAAGCGAAAAATGTAATTTTCCAATTTCAACCAATTATGCTAGAAATGCTCCAATTGAGCTAATTAGCTTATTGTGAGAATATTACAAACGTCTGACAAAAGTGAAAAATGTAAATTTCCAATTTCAACCAAACATGCTAGAAATGCTCCAATTGAGCTAATTAGCTTATTGTGAGAATATTACAAGCGTCTGACAAAACTGAAAAATGTAATTAGCCAATTTCAACCAAACATGCTAGAAATGCTCCAATTGAGCTAATTAGCTTATTGTGGGAATATTGCAATTGTCTGACAAAAGCGAAAAATGTAAATTTCCAATTTCAACCAAACATGCTAGAAATGCTCCAATTGAGCTAATTAGCTTATTGTGAGAATATTACAAACGTCTGACAAAAGTAAAAATGTAAATTTCTGATTTCAACCAAACATGCTAGAAATGCTCGAATTGAGCTAATTAGCTTATTGTGAGAATATTACAAACGTCTGACAAGACTGAAAAATAGAAATTTCCAATTTCAACCAAACATGCTAGAAATGCTCCAATTGAGCTAATTAGCTTATTGTGAGAATATTACAAACGTCTGACAAAACTGAAAAATGTAAATTTCCAATTTCAACCAAACATGCTAGAAATGCTCAAATTGCGCATATAAGCCTACTGTAAGAATATTACAAACGTCTGACAAAACTGAAAAATGTAATTTCCAATCTCAACCAAACATGCTAGAAATGCTCCAATTGAGCTAATTAGCTTATTGAGAGAATATTGCAATTGTCTGACAAAAGTGAAAAATGTAAATTTCCAATTTCAACCAAACATGCTAGAAATGCTCCAATTGAGCTAATTAGCTTATTGAGAGAATATTGCAATTGTCTGACAAAAGTGAAAAATGTAAATTTCCAATTTCAACCAAACATGCTAGAAATGCTCCAATTGAGCTAATTAGCTTATTGTGAGAATATTACAAACGTCTGACTAAACTGAAAAATGTGAATTTCCAATTTCAACCAAACATGCTAGAAATGCTCCAATTGCGCAAATGAACCTAATGTAAGAATTCTACAAACGTCTGACAAAACTGAAAAATGTAAATTTTCAATTTCAACCAAACATGCTAGAAATGCTCCAATTGAGCTAATTAGCTTATTGTGAGAATATTGCAATTGTCTGAAAAAAGTGAAAAATGTAAATTTCCAATTTCAACCAAACATGCTAGAAATGCTCCAATTGAACTAATTAGCTTATTGTGAGAATATTACAAACGTCTGAGCAAACTGAAAAATGTAAATTTCCAATTTCAACCAAACATGCTAGAAATGCTCCAATTGAGCTAATTAGCTTATTGTGAGAATATTACAAACGTCTGACAAAACTGAAAAATGTAAATTTCCAATTTCAACCAAACATGCTAGAAATGCTCCAATTGAGCTAATTAGCTTATTGTGAGATTATTACAAACGTCTGACAAAACTGAAAAATGTAATTTTCCAATTTCAACCAAACATGATAAAAATGCTCCAATTGAGCTAAATAGCTTATTGTGAGAATATTACAAACGTCTGACAAAACTGAAAAATGTAAATTTCCAATTTCAACCAAACATGCTAGAAATGCTCCAATTGAGCTAATTAGCTTATTGTGAGAATATTACAAACGTCTGACAAAACTGAAAAATGTAAATTTCCAATTTCAACCAAACATGCTAGAAATGCTCCAATTGAGCTAATTAGCTTATTGTGAGAATATTGCAATTGTATGACAAAAGCGAAAAATGTAATTTTCCAATTTCAACCAAACATGCTAGAAATGCTCCAATTGAGCTAATTAGCTTATTGTGAGAATATTACAAACGTCTGACAAAAGTGAAAAATGTAAATTTCCAATTTCAACCAAACATGCTAGAAATGCTCCAATTGAGCTAATTAGCTTATTGTGAGAATATTACAAGCGTCTGACAAAACTGAAAAATGTAATTAGCCAATTTCAACCAAACATGCTAGAAATGCTCCAATTGAGCTAATTAGCTTATTGTGGGAATATTGCAATTGTCTGACAAAAGCGAAAAATGTAAATTTCCAATTTCAACCAAACATGCTAGAAATGCTCCAATTGAGCTAATTAGCTTATTGTGAGAATATTACAAACGTCTGACAAAAGTAAAAATGTAAATTTCTGATTTCAACCAAACATGCTAGAAATGCTCGAATTGAGCTAATTAGCTTATTGTGAGAATATTACGAACGTCTGACAAGACTGAAAAATAGAAATTTCCAATTTCAACCAAACATGCTAGAAATGCTCCAATTGAGCTAATTAGCTTATTGTGAGAATATTACAAACGTCTGACAAAACTGAAAAATGTAAATTTCCAATTTCAACCAAACATGCTAGAAATGCTCAAATTGCGCATATAAGCCTACTGTAAGAATATTACAAACGTCTGACAAAACTGAAAAATGTAAATTTCCAATTTCAACCAAACATGCTAGAAATGCTCCAATTGAGATAATTAGCTTATTGAGAGAATATTGCAATTGTCTGACAAAAGTGAAAAATGTAAATTTCCAATTTCAACCAAACATGCTAGAAATGCTCCAATTGAGCTAATTAGCTTATTGTGAGAATATTACAAACGTCTGACTAAACTGAAAAATGTGAATTTCCAATTTCAACCAAACATGCTAGAAATGCTCCAATTGCGCAAATGAGCCTACTGTAAGAATTTTACAAACGTCTGACAAAACTGAAAAATGTAATTTCCAATCTCAACCAAACATGCTAGAAATGCTCCAATTGAGCTAATTAGCTTATTGAGAGAATATTGCAATTGTCTGACAAAAGTGAAAAATGTAAATTTCCAATTTCAACCAAACATGCTAGAAATGCTCCAATTGAGCTAATTAGCTTATTGAGAGAATATTGCAATTGTCTGACAAAAGTGAAAAATGTAAATTTCCAATTTCAACCAAACATGCTAGAAATGCTCCAATTGAGCTAATTAGCTTATTGTGAGAATATTACAAACGTCTGACTAAACTGAAAAATGTGAATTTCCAATTTCAACCAAACATGCTAGAAATGCTCCAATTGCGCAAATGAACCTAATGTAAGAATTCTACAAACGTCTGACAAAACTGAAAAATGTAAATTTTCAATTTCAACCAAACATGCTAGAAATGCTCCAATTGAGCTAATTAGCTTATTGTGAGAATATTGCAATTGTCTGAAAAAAGTGAAAAATGTAAATTTCCAATTTCAACCAAACATGCTAGAAATGCTCCAATTGAACTAATTAGCTTATTGTGAGAATATTACAAACGTCTGAGCAAACTGAAAAATGTAAATTTCCAATTTCAACCAAACATGCTAGAAATGCTCCAATTGAGCTAATTAGCTTATTGTGAGAATATTACAAACGTCTGACAAAACTGAAAAATGTAAATTTCCAATTTCAACCAAACATGCTAGAAATGCTCCAATTGAGCTAATTAGCTTATTGTGAGATTATTACAAACGTCTGACAAAACTGAAAAATGTAATTTTCCAATTTCAACCAAACATGATAAAAATGCTCCAATTGAGCTAAATAGCTTATTGTGAGAATATTACAAACGTCTGACAAAACTGAAAAATGTAAATTTCCAATTTCAACCAAACATGCTAGAAATGCTCCAATTGAGCTAATTAGCTTATTGTGAGAATATTACAAACGTCTGACAAAACTGAAAAATGTAAATTTCCAATTTCAACCAAACATGCTAGAAATGCTCCAATTGAGCTAATTAGCTTATTGTGAGAATATTGCAATTGTATGACAAAAGCGAAAAATGTAATTTTCCAATTTCAACCAAACATGCTAGAAATGCTCCAATTGAGCTAATTAGCTTATTGTGAGAATATTACAAACGTCTGACAAAAGTGAAAAATGTAAATTTCCAATTTCAACCAAACATGCTAGAAATGCTCCAATTGAGCTAATTAGCTTATTGTGAGAATATTACAAGCGTCTGACAAAACTGAAAAATGTAATTAGCCAATTTCAACCAAACATGCTAGAAATGCTCCAATTGAGCTAATTAGCTTATTGTGGGAATATTGCAATTGTCTGACAAAAGCGAAAAATGTAAATTTCCAATTTCAACCAAACATGCTAGAAATGCTCAAATTGCGCATATAAGCCTACTGTAAGAATATTACAAACGTCTGACAAAACTGAAAAATGTAAATTTCCAATTTCAACCAAACATGCTAGAAATGCTCCAATTGAGCTAATTAGCTTATTGAGAGAATATTGCAATTGTCTGACAAAAGTGAAAAATGTAAATTTCCAATTTCAACCAAACATGCTAGAAATGCTCAAATTGCGCAAATAAGCCTACTGTAAGACTTTTACAAACGTCTGACAAAAGTGGAAAATAAAAATTTCCAATTTCAACCAAACATGCTAGAAATGCTCCAATTGAGCTAGTTAGCTCATTGTGAGAATATTACAAACGTCTGACAGCACTGAAAAATGTAAATTTTCAATTTCAACCAAACATGCTAGAAATGCTCCAATTGAGCTAATTAGCTTATTGTGAGAATATTACAAACGTCTGACAACACTGAAAAATGTAAATTTCCAATTTCAACCAAACATGCTAGAAATGCTCCAATTGAGCTAATTAGCTTATTGTGAGAATATTACAAACGTCTGACAAAAGTGAAAAATGTAAATTTCCAATTTCAACCAAACATGCTAGAAATGCTCAAATTTCGCAAATAAGCCTATTGTAAAAATTTTACAAACGTCTGACAAAACTGGAAAATGTAAACTTCCAATTTCAACCAAACATGCTAGAAATGCTCCAATTGAGCTAATTAGCTTATTGAGAGAATATTGCAATTGTCTGACAAAAGTGAAAAATGTAAATTTCCAATTTCAACCAAACATGCTAGAAATGCTCCAATTGAGCTAATTAGCTTATTGTGAGAATATTGCAATTGTCTGACAAAAGTGAAAAATGTAAGTTTCCAATTTCAACCAAACATGCTAGAAATGCTCCAATTGAGCTAATTAGCTTATTGTGAGAATATTACAAACGTCTGACAAAAGTGAAAAATGTAAATTTCCAATTTCAACCAAACATGCTAGAAATGCTCAAAATGCGCAAATAAGCCTAATGTAAGAAATTTACAAATGTCTGACAAAACTGAAAAATGTGAATTTCCAATTTCAACAAAACATGCTAGAAATGCTCCAATTGAGCTAATTAGCTTATTGAGAGAATATTGCAATTGTCTGACAAAAGTGGAAAATGTAAATTTCCAATTTCAACCAAACATGCTAGAAATGCTCCAATTGAGCTAATTAGCTTATTGTGAGAATATTACAAACGTCTGACTAAACTGAAAAATGTGAATTTCCAATTTCAACCAAACATGCTAGAAATGCTCCAATTGAGCTAATTAGCTTATTGTGAGAATATTACAAACGTCTGACAAAACTGAAAAATGTAAATTTCCAATTTCAACCAAACATGCTAGAAATGCTCCAATTGAGCTAATTAGCTTATTGTGAGAATATTGCAATTGTATGACAAAAGCGAAAAATGTAATTTTCCAATTTCAACCAATTATGCTAGAAATGCTCCAATTGAGCTAATTAGCTTATTGTGAGAATATTACAAACGTCTGACAAAAGTGAAAAATGTAAATTTCCAATTTCAACCAAACATGCTAGAAATGCTCCAATTGAGCTAATTAGCTTATTGTGAGAATATTACAAGCGTCTGACAAAACTGAAAAATGTAATTAGCCAATTTCAACCAAACATGCTAGAAATGCTCCAATTGAGCTAATTAGCTTATTGTGGGAATATTGCAATTGTCTGACAAAAGCGAAAAATGTAAATTTCCAATTTCAACCAAACATGCTAGAAATGCTCCAATTGAGCTAATTAGCTTATTGTGAGAATATTACAAACGTCTGACAAAAGTAAAAATGTTAATTTCTGATTTCAACCAAACATGCTAGAAATGCTCGAATTGAGCTAATTAGCTTATTGTGAGAATATTACAAACGTCTGACAAGACTGAAAAATAGAAATTTCCAATTTCAACCAAACATGCTAGAAATGCTCCAATTGAGCTAATTAGCTTATTGTGAGAATATTACAAACGTCTGACAAAACTGAAAAATGTAAATTTCCAATTTCAACCAAACATGCTAGAAATGCTCAAATTGCGCATATAAGCCTACTGTAAGAATATTACAAACGTCTGACAAAACTGAAAAATGTAATTTCCAATCTCAACCAAACATGCTAGAAATGCTCCAATTGAGCTAATTAGCTTATTGAGAGAATATTGCAATTGTCTGACAAAAGTGAAAAATGTAAATTTCCAATTTCAACCAAACATGCTAGAAATGCTCCAATTGAGCTAATTAGCTTATTGAGAGAATATTGCAATTGTCTGACAAAAGTGAAAAATGTAAATTTCCAATTTCAACCAAACATGCTAGAAATGCTCCAATTGAGCTAATTAGCTTATTGTGAGAATATTACAAACGTCTGACTAAACTGAAAAATGTGAATTTCCAATTTCAACCAAACATGCTAGAAATGCTCCAATTGCGCAAATGAACCTAATGTAAGAATTCTACAAACGTCTGACAAAACTGAAAAATGTAAATTTTCAATTTCAACCAAACATGCTAGAAATGCTCCAATTGAGCTAATTAGCTTATTGTGAGAATATTGCAATTGTCTGAAAAAAGTGAAAAATGTAAATTTCCAATTTCAACCAAACATGCTAGAAATGCTCCAATTGAACTAATTAGCTTATTGTGAGAATATTACAAACGTCTGAGCAAACTGAAAAATGTAAATTTCCAATTTCAACCAAACATGCTAGAAATGCTCCAATTGAGCTAATTAGCTTATTGTGAGAATATTACAAACGTCTGACAAAACTGAAAAATGTAAATTTCCAATTTCAACCAAACATGCTAGAAATGCTCCAATTGAGCTAATTAGCTTATTGTGAGATTATTACAAACGTCTGACAAAACTGAAAAATGTAATTTTCCAATTTCAACCAAACATGATAAAAATGCTCCAATTGAGCTAAATAGCTTATTGTGAGAATATTACAAACGTCTGACAAAACTGAAAAATGTAAATTTCCAATTTCAACCAAACATGCTAGAAATGCTCCAATTGAGCTAATTAGCTTATTGTGAGAATATTACAAACGTCTGACAAAACTGAAAAATGTAAATTTCCAATTTCAACCAAACATGCTAGAAATGCTCCAATTGAGCTAATTAGCTTATTGTGAGAATATTGCAATTGTATGACAAAAGCGAAAAATGTAATTTTCCAATTTCAACCAAACATGCTAGAAATGCTCCAATTGAGCTAATTAGCTTATTGTGAGAATATTACAAACGTCTGACAAAAGTGAAAAATGTAAATTTCCAATTTCAACCAAACATGCTAGAAATGCTCCAATTGAGCTAATTAGCTTATTGTGAGAATATTACAAGCGTCTGACAAAACTGAAAAATGTAATTAGCCAATTTCAACCAAACATGCTAGAAATGCTCCAATTGAGCTAATTAGCTTATTGTGGGAATATTGCAATTGTCTGACAAAAGCGAAAAATGTAAATTTCCAATTTCAACCAAACATGCTAGAAATGCTCCAATTGAGCTAATTAGCTTATTGTGAGAATATTACAAACGTCTGACAAAAGTAAAAATGTAAATTTCTGATTTCAACCAAACATGCTAGAAATGCTCGAATTGAGCTAATTAGCTTATTGTGAGAATATTACGAACGTCTGACAAGACTGAAAAATAGAAATTTCCAATTTCAACCAAACATGCTAGAAATGCTCCAATTGAGCTAATTAGCTTATTGTGAGAATATTACAAACGTCTGACAAAACTGAAAAATGTAAATTTCCAATTTCAACCAAACATGCTAGAAATGCTCAAATTGCGCATATAAGCCTACTGTAAGAATATTACAAACGTCTGACAAAACTGAAAAATGTAAATTTCCAATTTCAACCAAACATGCTAGAAATGCTCCAATTGAGATAATTAGCTTATTGAGAGAATATTGCAATTGTCTGACAAAAGTGAAAAATGTAAATTTCCAATTTCAACCAAACATGCTAGAAATGCTCCAATTGAGCTAATTAGCTTATTGTGAGAATATTACAAACGTCTGACTAAACTGAAAAATGTGAATTTCCAATTTCAACCAAACATGCTAGAAATGCTCCAATTGCGCAAATGAGCCTACTGTAAGAATTTTACAAACGTCTGACAAAACTGAAAAATGTAAATTTTCAATTTCAACCAAACATGCTAGAAATGCTCCAATTGAGCTAATTAGCTTATTGTGAGAATATTGCAATTGTATGACAAAAGCGAAAAATGTAATTTTCCAATTTCAACCAATTATGCTAGAAATGCTCCAATTGAGCTAATTAGCTTATTGTGAGAATATTACAAACGTCTGACAAAAGTGAAAAATGTAAATTTCCAATTTCAACCAAACATGCTAGAAATGCTCCAATTGAGCTAATTAGCTTATTGTGAGAATATTACAAGCGTCTGACAAAACTGAAAAATGTAATTAGCCAATTTCAACCAAACATGCTAGAAATGCTCCAATTGAGCTAATTAGCTTATTGTGGGAATATTGCAATTGTCTGACAAAAGCGAAAAATGTAAATTTCCAATTTCAACCAAACATGCTAGAAATGCTCCAATTGAGCTAATTAGCTTATTGTGAGAATATTACAAACGTCTGACAAAAGTAAAAATGTAAATTTCTGATTTCAACCAAACATGCTAGAAATGCTCGAATTGAGCTAATTAGCTTATTGTGAGAATATTACAAACGTCTGACAAGACTGAAAAATAGAAATTTCCAATTTCAACCAAACATGCTAGAAATGCTCCAATTGAGCTAATTAGCTTATTGTGAGAATATTACAAACGTCTGACAAAACTGAAAAATGTAAATTTCCAATTTCAACCAAACATGCTAGAAATGCTCAAATTGCGCATATAAGCCTACTGTAAGAATATTACAAACGTCTGACAAAACTGAAAAATGTAATTTCCAATCTCAACCAAACATGCTAGAAATGCTCCAATTGAGCTAATTAGCTTATTGAGAGAATATTGCAATTGTCTGACAAAAGTGAAAAATGTAAATTTCCAATTTCAACCAAACATGCTAGAAATGCTCCAATTGAGCTAATTAGCTTATTGAGAGAATATTGCAATTGTCTGACAAAAGTGAAAAATGTAAATTTCCAATTTCAACCAAACATGCTAGAAATGCTCCAATTGAGCTAATTAGCTTATTGTGAGAATATTACAAACGTCTGACTAAACTGAAAAATGTGAATTTCCAATTTCAACCAAACATGCTAGAAATGCTCCAATTGCGCAAATGAACCTAATGTAAGAATTCTACAAACGTCTGACAAAACTGAAAAATGTAAATTTTCAATTTCAACCAAACATGCTAGAAATGCTCCAATTGAGCTAATTAGCTTATTGTGAGAATATTGCAAATGTCTGAAAAAAGTGAAAAATGTAAATTTCCAATTTCAACCAAACATGCTAGAAATGCTCCAATTGAACTAATTAGCTTATTGTGAGAATATTACAAACGTCTGAGCAAACTGAAAAATGTAAATTTCCAATTTCAACCAAACATGCTAGAAATGCTCCAATTGAGCTAATTAGCTTATTGTGAGAATATTACAAACGTCTGACAAAACTGAAAAATGTAAATTTCCAATTTCAACCAAACATGCTAGAAATGCTCCAATTGAGCTAATTAGCTTATTGTGAGATTATTACAAACGTCTGACAAAACTGAAAAATGTAATTTTCCAATTTCAACCAAACATGATAAAAATGCTCCAATTGAGCTAAATAGCTTATTGTGAGAATATTACAAACGTCTGACAAAACTGAAAAATGTAAATTTCCAATTTCAACCAAACATGCTAGAAATGCTCCAATTGAGCTAATTAGCTTATTGTGAGAATATTACAAACGTCTGACAAAACTGAAAAATGTAAATTTCCAATTTCAACCAAACATGCTAGAAATGCTCCAATTGAGCTAATTAGCTTATTGTGAGAATATTGCAATTGTATGACAAAAGCGAAAAATGTAATTTTCCAATTTCAACCAAACATGCTAGAAATGCTCCAATTGAGCTAATTAGCTTATTGTGAGAATATTACAAACGTCTGACAAAAGTGAAAAATGTAAATTTCCAATTTCAACCAAACATGCTAGAAATGCTCCAATTGAGCTAATTAGCTTATTGTGAGAATATTACAAGCGTCTGACAAAACTGAAAAATGTAATTAGCCAATTTCAACCAAACATGCTAGAAATGCTCCAATTGAGCTAATTAGCTTATTGTGGGAATATTGCAATTGTCTGACAAAAGCGAAAAATGTAAATTTCCAATTTCAACCAAACATGCTAGAAATGCTCCAATTGAGCTAATTAGCTTATTGTGAGAATATTACAAACGTCTGACAAAAGTAAAAATGTAAATTTCTGATTTCAACCAAACATGCTAGAAATGCTCGAATTGAGCTAATTAGCTTATTGTGAGAATATTACGAACGTCTGACAAGACTGAAAAATAGAAATTTCCAATTTCAACCAAACATGCTAGAAATGCTCCAATTGAGCTAATTAGCTTATTGTGAGAATATTACAAACGTCTGACAAAACTGAAAAATGTAAATTTCCAATTTCAACCAAACATGCTAGAAATGCTCAAATTGCGCATATAAGCCTACTGTAAGAATATTACAAACGTCTGACAAAACTGAAAAATGTAAATTTCCAATTTCAACCAAACATGCTAGAAATGCTCCAATTGAGATAATTAGCTTATTGAGAGAATATTGCAATTGTCTGACAAAAGTGAAAAATGTAAATTTCCAATTTCAACCAAACATGCTAGAAATGCTCCAATTGAGCTAATTAGCTTATTGTGAGAATATTACAAACGTCTGACTAAACTGAAAAATGTGAATTTCCAATTTCAACCAAACATGCTAGAAATGCTCCAATTGCGCAAATGAGCCTACTGTAAGAATTTTACAAACGTCTGACAAAACTGAAAAATGTAAATTTTCAATTTCAACCAAACATGCTAGAAATGCTCCAATTGAGCTAATTAGCTTATTGTGAGAATATTGAAATTGTCTGAAAAAAGTGAAAAATGTAAATTTCCAATTTCAACCAAACATGCTAGAAATGCTCCAATTGAACTAATTAGCTTATTGTGAGAATATTACAAACGTCTGAGCAAACTGAAAAATGTAAATTTCCAATTTCAACCAAACATGCTAGAAATGCTCCAATTGAGCTAATTAGCTTATTGTGAGAATATTACAAACGTCTGACAAAACTGAAAAATGTAAATTTCCAATTTCAACCAAACATGCTAGAAATGCTCCAATTGAGCTAATTAGCTTATTGTGAGATTATTACAAACGTCTGACAAAACTGAAAAATGTAATTTTCCAATTTCAACCAAACATGATAAAAATGCTCCAATTGAGCTAAATAGCTTATTGTGAGAATATTACAAACGTCTGACAAAACTGAAAAATGTAATTTTCCAATTTCAACCAAACATGATAAAAATGCTCCAATTGAGCTAAATAGCTTATTGTGAGAATATTACAAACGTCTGACAAAACTGAAAAATGTAAATTTCCAATTTCAACCAAACATGCTAGAAATGCTCCAATTGCGCATATAAGCCTACTGTAAGAATATTACAAACGTCTGACAAAAGTGAAAAATGTAAATTTCCAATTTCAACCAAACATGCTAGAAATGCTCCAATTGAGCTAATTAGCTTATTGAGAGAATATTGCAATTGTCTGACAAAAGTGAAAAATGTAAATTTCCAATTTCAACCAAACATGCTAGAAATGCTCAAATTGCGCAAATAAGCCTACTGTAAGACTTTTACAAACGTCTGACAAAAGTGAAAAATGTAAATTTCCAATTTCAACCAAACATGCTAGAAATGCTCCAATTGAGCTAATTAGCTTATTGTGAGAATATTACAAACGTCTGACAAAACTGAAAAATGTAAATTTCCAATTTCAACCAAACATGCTAGAAATGCTCCAAATGCGGATATAAGCTTACTGTAAGAATTTTACAAACGTCTGACAAAACTGAAAAATGTAAATTTCCAATTTCAACCAAACATGCTAGAAAATGCTCCAATTGAGCTAGTTAGCTTATTGTGAGAATATTACAAACGTCTGACAACACTGAAAAATGTAAATTTCGAATTTCAACCAAACATGCTAGAAATGCTCAAATTGCGCAAATAAGCCTACTGTAAGACTTTTACAAACGTCTGACAAAAGTGAAAAATGTAAATTTCCAATTTCAACCAAACATGCTAGAAATGCTCCAATTGAGCTAATTCGCTTATTGTGAGAATATTACAAACGTCTGACAAAAGTGAAAAATGTAAATTTCCAATTTCAACCAAACATGCTAGAAATGCTCCAAATGCGGAAATAAGCTTACTGTAAGAATTTTACAAACGTCTGACAAAAGTGAAAAATGTAAATTTCCAATTTCAACCAAACATGCTAGAAATGCTCCAATTGAGCTAATTAGCTTATTGTGAGAATATTACAAACGTCTGACAAAACTGAAAAATGTAAATTTCCAATTTCAACTAAACATGCTAGAAATGCTCCAATTAAGCTAATTAGCTTATTGAGAGAATATTGCAATTGTCTGACAAAAGTGAAAAATGTAAATTTCCAATTTCAACCAAACATGCTAGAAATGCTCCAATTGAGCTAATTAGCTTATTGTGAGAATATTACAAACGTCTGACAAAACTGAAAAATGTAAATTTCCAATTTCAACTAAACATGCTAGAAATGCTCCAATTAAGCTAATTAGCTTATTGAGAGAATATTGCAATTGTCTGACAAAAGTGAAAAATTTAAATTTCCAATTTCAACCAAACATGCTAGAAATGCTCCAATTGAGCTAATTAGCTTATTGTGAGAATATTACAAACGTCTGACAAGACTGAAAAATGTAAATTTCTAATTTCAACCAAACATGCTAGAAATGCTCCAATTGAGATAATTAGCTTATTGTGAGAATATTACAAACGTCTGACAAAACTGAAAAATAGAAATTTCTAATTCCAACCAAACATGCTAGAATAGCTCCAATTGAGCTAATTAGCTTATTGAGAGAATATTGCAATTGTCTGACAAAAGTGAAAAATGTAAATTTCCAATTTCAACCAAACATGCTAGAAATGCTCCAATTGAGCTAGTTAGCTCATTGTGAGAATATTACAAACGTCTGACAGCACTGAAAAATGTAAATTTTCAATTTCAACCAAACATGCTAGAAATGCTCCAATTGAGCTAATTAGCTTATTGTGAGAATATTACAAACGTCTGACAACACTGAAAAATGTAAATTTCCAATTTCAACCAAACATGCTAGAAATGCTCCAATTGAGCTAATTAGCTTATTGTGAGAATATTACAAACGTCTGACAGCACTGAAAAATGTAAATTTTCAATTTCAACCAAACATGCTAGAAATGCTCCAAATGCGGAAATAAGCTTACTGTAAGAATTTTACAAACGTCTGACAAAACTGAAAAATGTAAATTTCCAATTTCAACCAAACATGCTAGAAATGCTCCAATTGAGCTAGTTAGCTCATTGTGAGAATATTACAAACGTCTGACAGCACTGAAAAATGTAAATTTTCAATTTCAACCAAACATGCTAGAAATGCTCCAATTGAGCTAATTAGCTTATTGTGAGAATATTACAAACGTCTGACAACACTGAAAAATGTAAATTTCCAATTTCAACCAAACATGCTAGAAATGCTCCAATTGAGCTAATTAGCTTATTGTGAGAATATTACAAACGTCTGACAAAAGTGAAAAATGTAAATTTCCAATTTCAACCAAACATGCTAGAAATGCTCAAATTTCGCAAATAAGCCTATTGTAAAAATTTTACAAACGTCTGACAAAACTGGAAAATGTAAACTTCCAATTTCAACCAAACATGCTAGAAATGCTCCAATTGAGCTAATTAGCTTATTGAGAGAATATTGCAATTGTCTGACAAAAGTGAAAAATGTAAATTTCCAATTTCAACCAAACATGCTAGAAATGCTCCAATTGAGCTAATTAGCTTATTGTGAGAATATTACAAACGTCTGACAAAAGTGAAAAATGTAAATTTCCAATTTCAACCAAACATGCTAGAAATGCTCCAATTGAGCTAATTAGCTTATTGTGAGAATATTGCAATTGTCTGACAAAAGTGAAAAATGTAAGTTTCCAATTTCAACCAAACATGCTAGAAATGCTCCAATTGAGCTAATTAGCTTATTGTGAGAATATTACAAACGTCTGACAAAAGTGAAAAATGTAAATTTCCAATTTCAACCAAACATGCTAGAAATGCTCAAAATGCGCAAATAAGCCTAATGTAAGAAATTTACAAATGTCTGACAAAACTGAAAAATGTGAATTTCCAATTTCAACAAAACATGCTAGAAATGCTCCAATTGAGCTAATTAGCTTATTGAGAGAATATTGCAATTGTCTGACAAAAGTGGAAAATGTAAATTTCCAATTTCAACCAAACATGCTAGAAATGCTCCAATTGAGCTAATTAGCTTATTGTGAGAATATTACAAACGTCTGACTAAACTGAAAAATGTGAATTTCCAATTTCAACCAAACATGCTAGAAATGCTCCAATTGAGCTAATTAGCTTATTGTGAGAATATTACAAACGTCTGACAAAACTGAAAAATGTAAATTTCCAATTTCAACCAAACATGCTAGAAATGCTCCAATTGAGCTAATTAGCTTATTGTGAGAATATTGCAATTGTATGACAAAAGCGAAAAATGTAATTTTCCAATTTCAACCAATTATGCTAGAAATGCTCCAATTGAGCTAATTAGCTTATTGTGAGAATATTACAAACGTCTGACAAAAGTGAAAAATGTAAATTTCCAATTTCAACCAAACATGCTAGAAATGCTCCAATTGAGCTAATTAGCTTATTGTGAGAATATTACAAGCGTCTGACAAAACTGAAAAATGTAATTAGCCAATTTCAACCAAACATGCTAGAAATGCTCCAATTGAGCTAATTAGCTTATTGTGGGAATATTGCAATTGTCTGACAAAAGCGAAAAATGTAAATTTCCAATTTCAACCAAACATGCTAGAAATGCTCCAATTGAGCTAATTAGCTTATTGTGAGAATATTACAAACGTCTGACAAAAGTAAAAATGTAAATTTCTGATTTCAACCAAACATGCTAGAAATGCTCGAATTGAGCTAATTAGCTTATTGTGAGAATATTACAAACGTCTGACAAGACTGAAAAATGTAAATTTCCAATTTCAACCAAACATGCTAGAAATGCTCCAATTGAGCTAATTAGCTTATTGTGAGAATATTACAAACGTCTGACAAAACTGAAAAATGTAAATTTCCAATTTCAACCAAACATGCTAGAAATGCTCAAATTGCGCATATAAGCCTACTGTAAGAATATTACAAACGTCTGACAAAACTGAAAAATGTAATTTCCAATCTCAACCAAACATGCTAGAAATGCTCCAATTGAGCTAATTAGCTTATTGAGAGAATATTGCAATTGTCTGACAAAAGTGAAAAATG
>NW_027045296.1:0-1000 GCF_963576615.1 Watersipora subatra
GGGGGGGGGGGGTGGGGGGGGGTGGGGTGGGGGTGGGGTGGGGGGGGGGGGGGGGGGGGGGGGGGGGGGGGGGGGGTGGGGGTGGGGGGGGGGGGGGGGGGGGGGGTGGGGGGGGGGGGGTGGGGGTGGGGGGGTGGGGGGGGGGTGGGGGTGGGGGTGGGGGGGGG
The DNA here is from genome assembly GCF_963576615.1 of Watersipora subatra. Classification (NCBI taxonomy): domain Eukaryota; kingdom Metazoa; phylum Bryozoa; class Gymnolaemata; order Cheilostomatida; family Watersiporidae; genus Watersipora; species Watersipora subatra. Next base: position 168 of record NW_027045296.1, read on the forward strand.
GGGTGGGGTGGGGGGGGGGGGGGGGGGGGGGGGGGGGGGGGGGGGGGGGGGGGGGGGGGGGGGGGGGGGGGGGGGGGGGGGGGGGGGGGGGGGGGGGGGGGGGGGGGGGGGGGGGGGGGGGGGGGGGGGGGGGGGGGGGGGGGGGGGGGGGGGGGGGGGGGGGGGGGGGGGGGGGGGGGGGGGGGGGGGGGGGGGGGGGGGGGGGGGGGGGGGGGGGGGGGGGGGGGGGGGGGGGGGGGGGGGGGGGGGGGGGGGGGGGGGGGGGGGGGGGGGGGGGGGGGGGGGGGGGGGGGGGGGGGGGGGGGGGGGGGGGGGGGGGGGGGGGGGGGGGGGGGGGGGGGGGGGGGGGGGGGGGGGGGGGGGGGGGGGGGGGGGGGGGGGGGGGGGGGGGGGGGGGGGGGGGGGGGGGGGGGGGGGGGGGGGGGGGGGGGGGGGGGGGGGGGGGGGGGGGGGGGGGGGGGGGGGGGGGGGGGGGGGGGGGGGGGGGGGGGGGGGGGGGGGGGGGGGGGGGGGGGGGGGGGGGGGGGGGGGGGGGGGGGGGGGGGGGGGGGGGGGGGGGGGGGGGGGGGGGGGGGGGGGGGGGGGGGGGGGGGGGGGGGGGGGGGGGGGGGGGGGGGGGGGGGGGGGGGGGGGGGGGGGGGGGGGGGGGGGGGGGGGGGGGGGGGGGGGGGGGGGGGGGGGGGGGGGGGGGGGGGGGGGGGGGGGGGGGGGGGGGGGGGGGGGGGGGGGGGGGGGGGGGGGGGGGGGGGGGGGGGGGGGGGGGGGGGGGGGGGGGGGGGGGGGGGGGGGGGGGGGGGGGGGGGGGGGGGGGGGGGGGGGGGGGGGGGGGGGGG